>NC_080041.1:106894037-107081423 GCF_012489685.1 Lotus japonicus | reverse complement strand
GGGTGGGTACATGAAAATCATGATTACTGTTACTTTTGTACTACTAATTAGTACATTATATGTACTCATAAGTCAAATAAGTAAATATCTTACCTGTATGCACAAAGAAGAAGAGATTAGAAAATAAAATTTGTCAAGTACCTACTTGTCACATGATAGAAGATATACAAAGAGATAGAGTGAACGTCTCCTCTCCATGTTCGGCAATTAGCAGCAACAACGACGCTGACACGAAGCCTAACTGCTGCACAAATTGGGACGAACACAAGTTTGTCCATTGTTGAACAGGAAACGAAATAAAGCTCAGATCACAAACAATGGAAGGCTGAAAAGGAAAGGAGAGAAAGTGAATCCAAACTAAAAGGGAGAAAATAAGAAAATTAATTTTACTATGACAAATTCACGTCTCTAGGTAAAGAAAAACAAAGATCATAGACTTGCCCTAACATTTAACAAAAGATTAAATTTCCTCATTCAACAAAAAATATTAGGCCGCGCCCAGAGTTTCAGAAATTAATTGGCCCACAGAGCTAATTTCTAATTAACAAAAAAAAATTAACATACTTACCCAAAAAAAAGAAAAATAACATAAGTTTCATAAAAAAACTCTACACAATTAGGACAAATGAAAAACATCATGTCTCACTCAATCCACATGAAATAAGTAGACCATCACAACATGTTCAAGTAAAACAACTATCTTACTTTTTTTAGAAATATCCTAATTATCAAATAATGTTAATACATAATTCATCCACAAGCTTCAAACCTTGTACCATTCACGCTTAACCCTTCCTATCCCTAACGTCAAATTAGTGTTATTACTTCGGCTAACATTCGAAGAAATACCTAACTTTTCACTTCATATTGAATTTCAAAGCTAAATAATATCAACTCTAAAATAATATCAACTCTAAAATACTATGATATATAATAAGAAATATATTCAAATCTTCAAAGTGAATCAAAAACATACTCTTAATAGATCTATTTGTAACAGTTTTTCATCCACAAGCTTCGAACCCTGTACCACTCACACTTAACCCTTTCGATCCCCTACGTCAAATTAGTCCTACCACTTCGGCTAACATTCGAAGAAAAAACTAACTTTCACTTCATATTAAATTTCAAAGCTAAATAATATCAACTCTAAAATACCACAATATGCAGAAATACCATGACCAAAAGTATGTAAAAACATACATATAGAAAAATCAATGAAGCTAACCTTCTCCATCTCTAGAGTCTTTTGCAAATCAACGGTCGTGACACCACATTGTCTTGAAAATGCTCTCTACCGTTCAGACTTCGCCAAGATCTCAAAACCCAAGATACCAACAAAGAAAAAGCTGATCTTTTTTTCTTAAACTAATAACATCAAGTGAATCATACCCGAAAAACAAAAAACCAAGAAAGAAAGAGAGAGAAGAATATGGCTAGGAAATCAGTTGCAAGCCCGCAACCCAGAATAAAATACTTAATTGAGGAGGAAACGAAAAATAAATCAATTTGCTATTGTCTACAAAACTTTGGACCAAGCAACAACTGAATTATGGGAGTGCAAAGATAACCCACATTGACTTTTTTATATTCAGAAAATCAATACACAGGAGGACTCGATTAGAAAAGTAGGTAACTTGGACACCTATAATATATTTTACCAATAAACAGCTAGCATTGAAAATTTTGCTATAGAAACGTAGATTCAGCGTCAAAAAAAAAAAAAAAAAAAAAAAAAAAAAAAAAAAAAAAAAAAAAAAAAAAAAAAAATACTTGAAAATATTTAGCTATAGAAACCTAGATTCCAGGCGTCCAAAATGTAAAAGAAAAAAGTTGTGAGAAATTAGCTTTTCAGAATCTGCCATTTCTGCATGCATTCCTCAAAGCCAAGTAAGTTGCAACCTGTATTTCTTCCTTGTGTTGATTACTTCCACCTGAACCATGGAAGCTGCTTATGTCGTCTTAAACAAATCTTCAGATTCCTTGATTTTTCCACTTAGAGATGCAAACTCCTAAAAATAAAAAAACCAGTGGTGGCAACTATATTATTGAACTAATCCAGCATGAGCAAGCTCCATCTGTAGAGATGCAAATTTAAACAATATCAGCAATTCATTGAAGCTATCTTGTTTTTTCCCCGAACTTTTGGTAGGAGTAATTGCAGTTGTTAGAACAATAAAACTTGTAATTGTAAGATATAACCAACCCGTAAACGGTGACCATCAAAATCATAACCATCGCGCCCACGAAATGCATCCTCAGCATCTTGAGTGTCTTCAAACTGCAATACAATGCCCTCAATTAGGATAAACCAAAATATAAAGAAATAGACAAAAATTCTAAGGAAGCTTCAGCAGACGAACAAACAGGAATACCTTCTGATTAGATTCAAATAATGTACACAACCAAGCTTTTTAAGGATTCAATAATGTACCGGCCAAGAATCATTTCAAAAAAAAAAATCACAACCAAGCAAAACCCTCAATTAGTTGAATAAGATGGTGAGTCAGAGGGCTGAAAAGCAACTTGTTCAGCATAAAAGAGCACTACATAAGATCCAAGGTAATAGAGAGAGTGGGAGATGATGTTGTTCATCGCCTCATTATCAGATCCTTGACCACACACTTGATCCTCAAACTGAAGCACATTGATGGTGGCACCAAATTTAGGAAACCTCTTGGACAATGTGTGATTCTTGGTGGGTTTCTAGTTTTCGACAAAGATATCATGAGCTGAAAGGTAGGTTCTTCTCAAGTGGTTACCAATATCTATACACAACCCCTGACTCAATTTTAGATTTTATCCTATCCATTCTAATAAAGAAGGTAACCAGTACATGGCTCTCTCTCATTCTCTTTAACCATTACAATCCCAAATGAAGAAAATTATTGCACTAAATCACAAGTATAAGTGCATAACCTTATACTGTAAATATCAAATGACTGAGGGAGCTACATAAAGTTTAATTTCATGTTATTTCCTTCTTCCGAGAAATTCTATAATCAATTTTCAGTGACAGTTATAACATTCAATCTGCAATCTTGCACAATTTTTTTCTCTCTTTATTGCATAAACACATAACAGGTCAAGAAGGTAGAGCTGGATATTAAGTAGAAATCTTTATTAGAACTTATAAAGTTGTTATTGTACTATATAGTGATCTAGTCACTAAAGTTCAAGCACTTTTGATTACTGAAACCACCATCACTTATGTTATAAAACATTTTTTAATGAGGTTCCAAATTACCTACCGCTTCTATGTGCTTGTCTTCAATGACACAACTACCTTAGCAAGACCACATAAGAAATAATCAGCAAAATTGTAACATTCTCAATGCATAAGAAGCACATCTATCACACATAACATAAATGTGCAACAAAGAAAAGCGAGTATTTATCAGGGGAAAGAGAGAATTCATTAAAAGCCTCATACCTACTCCGTGAATCAAGAGAAATTATGACCAGCTGAGCATGTCACTGGAATATCACTTAATCTACTTAGAACAATAGAAGAAGGGGGATTCAATTCTATTAATTTAGAAAGGGTATTATCCAATGCAGAAAGAGCTACCTAAAAACAAAAAGGGTATTATCATTATGGAAAATCTAATCAATCACCTTGGATTTATAAACAGAATAAGAAATCAACATTTTATTGGAACTTTTGAAGGGTATGTGAAGTTCAAACACATTCTATGTTTGGTCATGAAATATTGAAAATACAATAAACCCATGAAATTTCTCACATTTCCACTGTTGCCAATGGCTGCTATCTTAGCTTCACCAACAGCAAGATCCTGAGTGAGCCTGCACCCTCAATCGATATCATAGAGTGACAAAACTTCAGGGACTTTTGAAAGATTTAGGTGCTGATGGTCATGGAACCAGAACCTGTAGATAACACCACACCTTTTTAGCTTGAAACATGGAATAGAAAACGTGAGCTTTTATCACCAAAATCCTTCAAACAAATTATATGACCTTAATAATAACCCCACTTAGCATCAATAACAATCCTAGAAAAAAATTCCCCTGAGCTGTAAAAAAACTGTCTAAACTCTCCCAAAAACTCTAGAAAAAAGCATTGTTTGAATCATGGCAATTTACCATAAATTTTTGGAATAGGATAATCCACATAAGGTATTAAGAATATAAAGATCAAATAGAAAGACAATTTGAAAGCATCCACTGATAAGTTTGACTGTATAATTTGAAAAAAACTAAAGGACTCACTCATAGGTAGCATATTAAATGAGAGCATAAGAGTTTCAAATAGCAGCCATGTTACAGGGCCACCAACACATATTAGTTCCAACAACAATGAGTTAATAATCCTCTTATAGCAGAGTGTGAAAGTATTAGTACTGTAAGACAGTTTTTCTTTGCAACTTCCACAATTTGGGCTAAATGTGACAATGTCTGGCCAATAAGAAATCTCACCTCACTCTAATCAAACTATTTTTTAAGCACAAGATTGAATTGATAGATAAAGAAAGTTTGGGAACACTCCTAAGTGAGTAGCAAAATCAAGTCCAAAAACACAGATAAGAGGTGCAAAGAAACCTTCACTACAATATATGAAAAGAAAGAAAGAAAACAACCCCATGGTGTATAGCATCACGTGACAGCCCCACAACCAAGAGCAAAAACTAAAAAACACGTCCTAGTGTTATCTCAGAACCATAGCACAGATGAAGGAACATGGAGAAAGATAGTGTAGTGGAGTATCTTATGCGAGGAAAGGTAGAGAGACAAATCAATGTAAAGGTAGAGAGACACAATGACAAGTCCATGGTGCGATAAAGACAGACAAATCTTAGGTAACCATCAAAGGCAATGTCTGCCCCGAGATTTCAAAATCTAGTTAGTCTCTTTGAAGGTATGAAAAACGGTAGAAAGGGGGGGTTTGAATAACGTTTTCAAGATAAAACTTCCACCTTAAAGATTTTGGCAAATCTTTCGAAACAAACTATGTCCTAAAGATAAGAGATAGAAAAGCACACAAGGATTTTATCCTGGTTCACTTGATAAATCACTCAAGCTAATCCAGTCCACCCGTTAAGGTGATTTCTTCCTTCTTAGAATGAAGGCAATCCACTAATCAGGTATGTGTTACAACTGCACTTGAAACCTACAAGTGACTAACAATACACTGACTTAGCTCACACTAAGATTCACTCTCTTAGTCTTCTCTAGGATCCGATCAACCTTGATCTCCTAAAGGAAAACTATACAACTGTATATGAAGTTCTTGTTTACAAAGAAATGCTTCTAAAAAGCTTATAGTAAACACAATGAAATTCAGGATGAAAGAAAGCTTAGAAGGATTTGAATATTTCTTGCGCGTGTGTGAATGCTTCTAGCCGCTTCTTTCAATCTTCAGCCTCTATTTATACTCCAAGGATTAGGGTTGAACGTTGCATGGAAATGCTACCGTTGGAGGGCAGTTCTGGAAATTCCAGCTTCTGCTGTGGCTGAGGATGTTAGGTAGGTCGTCAGGATAGTACACTTTGCTTTTGTACTTTGGATAGTGACTTGACCTTAACCTCGTAGACTTCTGATCAGAGGAGCGCTTCGTATAGGAACTTGTGAAGCTGATTGATCAGAGTCAGAGGGAAGCTTAGATCCTCTGACCGTTGTACCTTCTGATCTTCACTTCAGAGGATCAGTACATGGTCTTCAGAGCCAGTTGCTTCTGGACTTCAGAGTCTTCACTCTTCAGAGTCTGGATCGTCAGAGTCTTCTACACCATCAGAGCTTCTGAGCCTTCAGAGTCTTTTGGTTGTCAGATCTTCTGGATCATCAGAGCTTTAAGTGAGCTGAGTCCTTATCAGAGCTTGATTTACTTCAGATCTTCTGAAGCTTTTCCACTGTTCAGAGTGAACATGGAGAATGCGAAAGCGTTGCTTGGGTCACTCTTTATGCACAGTGCTTCTGATTTGTGTGAGACTGAATCAAGGTCAGAGCCTGTAAATAGCACACTCAGAAAAACACGTTAGAGTACCACAATTGCTCATATCAAAAGGTTAACTTGTAATCATCAAAACATAGAGTTGTACTACTAGATCAAAACTTGATCTTACACTCTTGTCAGGAATCTTAAGAATGGTAAGTGTCCATGCTTTTGCACATAATTCCCACAGAATGAGCAGAATTTTAGTTACTGATTCAACATACAAATTTCAAAATGGCATGTTAAAATGCATGTTTCTGTATTGAAATCTAAACAAATTGTGAGTAATATACCTGGACCTCCATCATTGTCTTCAAGATCTCCAAGAAGAAATGAATCCAAGTCTTGGTCAGAGGATGAATTGGAAGATTTACTCTTCAAATTATTCCCTGTTGCTTCAACTTCTCCAGTTCCTCCAGTAGCAGCGGTTTGCTCTACCTCAGTATCCACATTCTGCTTTGCTGCTTCTATGAGTTGAACCTCCTTTCTCATACCTGATTGTAACATCATTGATCGTTATTAGACAAAAAATATTAAATTAAAAAATATTCTAACTTTTGCTGGAAAAAAAAAACAAAAAATAGGGTTTTCAGAACCCATATAAATATCAAACATACACCTGCATATCAATAATGAGCCAGTGTTTCCAGAAACAGCAAAATAAGTGATTTTGATAAAAAATACGCAGAGGAAAACAAAAGAAAACGAAATTTGAGAAGAAGGAAGATGTGTACATTGAACATTAGCAGTATTTATAGAACTATGAGAGGAAAATTGAACACTTGCAAAGTCCTACTAACCTGATGTGATACAACGATGACAAAATAGTGCATCATCTTCTCTGTTGCTACTGATCCTCATCTGACAACAGCCCTTCTTTCCCTCTTCTTCACTCTTCCTTCCAAAATCGGGATGATCTATCATGTCATCTGAGTTGCCTCACCTAACCATTCACACCATCTTCTCTTCTCCCTCTGAATCTGATTCTGAAATTTTCGTACTTTCCATCATCATCTCTTGTCCTTCTCCTTGCTTTCTCCTTCCTCCATTGTCTAATCTACAAAAGAAGTTGATAATTTCATCAACAACTCTTCTGCTCCTTCTTCCTCATGTGCTGTGCAGACGTCGGCTGAAAGGGAGAAGAGACGACGTGTGATAGGCTACAGAGAGATGACGATTACCCACGAAATCAAACCATGGACACACTCCTCTCCTTCATCGCATACTCCATCAACGCGTTCTATGATGTCAGCAAAATACAGGAGCTCGAGTAGAATAGAGGGGAAAAAGTCTCATAGATGAAGGGCCATGATTAAAGAGTGAAAATGGAGAGAGTCAAATCAATGGCCCAGATTGAAAGTTCTCTTATGAATAGTGATTTTATGTCTCTCTTTTAAGATGTAGTAGATGTCAACAAAGAGAGAAAAAATGAAATAAAATATGGTAGGACAACAAGACAACAACAATCCTGCCAATGTAAACAACGGAAAAAAAAAATGCAAAAAACGCAAATCCCCCCTATCAACACGACATCCATTAATTGCCATAGTCTCAAGCGCCACAGCAAAGACATCATAGTCAACTCTTGCAGCATCAATAACCACCTTAACCATTGGGGGATCACGCGCATGCTCTCATTCAGCCGGACGAGCATACCAAACAACAAAATGAGTTATATGCTTAATAAATGGCTAGATTTTGCTGTTGAGAAAATAACTTTGTAAGTGATATATGCATGGTCTTGAGGCACACTCTGACCTGTGTGAGCCTGGTGATGTCCATAACCTATTCAAACTTTTAATTTCTTCAGAACCTTATGTTAGAAGTTGGTTCTAAATTCTCCCATTTTCTATGCGTGTTGCACCTCATGCTTCTTGATCCACCTCCAGCTTGTGATACATCAGCAATTTAGGTGACTAAGCAATATCAAGATTGCTTCACAACATTACACCTTGCTGGTTGCTTCTTCCACCACCAGCTTAGTAACCATGACAAAGCAAGCCTATTTTTCCTAGCTTTCAACCTCCTACTTGCAGCATGGTGAACGTGTCACTTACTGGTTCCTTTGCTTCACTCCTAAGCATTGGTTGTGTGCCTATATATATTGCAACAAAGACAAGACTTCAAGAGCATCACACAAAGAGTGCATATACACGAGAGAGGATTCAAAGAAACATTGGCACACTTGTTTTGTGTCATTTGGTTTTTGGTGAGAATTCTAGTTTCATTTGAGAGAGTTATTTTGTGAGAAAAATATTTCTCTTTGTCCTCATTTCTATAAGAGGATTTGTTGTACTCTCCCTTTTACATAGTGGAACTTTGCTTGTGATCGCCCGTGGTTTTTTACCTCTCACATTAGAAGGGTTTTTCCACGTAAATCTTGTGTGTTCTTTTTCTTGTCACTTTACTTTTACTTCTCTTTAGTTCTCAATTATCTCGATCATGTGCTTCCGCATTGCCCTGATACCCTAACACCTTAGATAATTCATCATCAAAATTTACCCTTAGTGTTTTATTTTTGCATTTTAAAGACTTCTTTGAGTTCACGTCAATCTCTTCGGCCCTTTAGATTAAGAAAGGTATTGGGTTGTGGGAGTCTATGATGATATCCTATATAAAAATGCAGAGCACGTTATCAAACAACTTGGAAGGCTGTTAATGGTATTTGTGGTGTCTAACAAAGGTACGTATACCTCAATTTTTCATTTAATTTTGGTGAGTTGGAGTTTCACTTGTTTACGAAGGAATTCATTTTTTTAAACGATGCTGTTTACCAAGGATGCTTCCTCCCAATAATTGAAGGAAGATGATGCTTTAAATGAAATAATTAATTAACTAATCATATACTTTTTTAAAATACAATATTCACTCCTCTAAACTCTTACATTTTTTTAAATAGACACCATCAACTTTCTTTTGGTCTCAATTAATCCTTAAACTATACATTCATTATTATAACATATTCCTCTTTCCCCCCTAAAAATCATAGGTATTATTTGATGAGATGAAAACTGCTCAATACTCGTTTTAACACTATTTTATTAATTGATTGAAATTCATGCCGAGTCAGCTACAAATTGGTCACACTTTCAAGGTGTGACTCACAAATTCAACTAGTTAATGAGAGTGTTTTAAAAACAGAGTGTTACTGTGGGTGTTGCTAACAGTCCTCCTAATGAGACAATGTTGGAACGAGGTAAAAACAAGCAGACAATGATGTCGAAAAGGATTTATGTACATACAACTGCCAGCGACCAACAACTGACACATGCGAATTGTGGGGGGTTTTCGGCCGCCCCAATATGAAAAATATCTAAAAAGAAAACATTTTCTGGCAGCTCCCGGAGGTAGCTAGCAAAAAGCCGCCACAAAATTGCGTGTATTAAAACCTCCGCAAAATGCTGTTTTTCTCTTAGCATTTTTCAGGCGGTTTGTTAATAAAAGAAGGGTTTGAATTCTATCCTACATTGCAACCTCAAGAGATGACACTTAGCTACTCATATTATAATTAAATTGAAAACATGATAACCCTAGTAGATGATACCATACAGAAACTTAGAATGATCTTCTGAGTTTTTGCTCCCTCCTTCTCCTCCTTTAGAGTGGATCACGTTTTCTGTGTTTCTCTCTCTCTCTCTAAGATATATCATTATAACACTAAGTACCATTCTATAATTCAAAATGATATATGGAGGAGGGGAGGTAAATGTGTATTTTGTAAACTAGAAGAGAGGTCGAGAGGTCAGTGCAATAATATTAAGCTTCAGGGGAGGTGGGTTTAATTTTCCCTAAATAATTAAGTCCTCATGCTGGTTGCACAAGGTGGCATAACCGTAGCTTGGGAAGCACAGTCGTGTTGGCTTTGATACACATCAGCACGGGCAAGGTAGGGGCATCATGGCTGTGGAGCTTTATCAACAATCATATCAGAATCAGACTTTTCTCCCTGTGCCAATCGAGCTTCATCTTTTTCCATTTGTTGTTGTTGCACTAAGCTGCAAGACCCCACTTTTGACAACCATAACACGGTATAAGTTCCTTTTACCAAAATCTTTTTGGCCTTCTTAAGCTGCATGTGGGTAACCACCGTAGTTACTACCTCCATTTCAAAAACCACCATGCTGGAATATATTCATGTGCCTTTTCTTGCATAATTCCTTCCTTGCCTAAAATCTTGTCTCTCATTACGAATACCATCTTCTTGGGACGATGATGAATTTGTTGAATTCTTCTCTGTTTTGCCACTTTGAGTGTGTTATGATCCAGACTATGTATTTCTCTTATTGAACCTTTATTCACGGGTCTCAAGAGATCCTTGCTGATCCTCTATCTTCAAAGCTTCAGGTTCTTTGACTTTTAATTATTTGCAACAACAATATAGTTGAATCTTGGACTCAATATTGTCCTAGAGATTTTCTTCACTACTATTTGATTAGTGAGAATCTCACCACACACCTTCCTCTGGTTGAAGAGAGATCGCACTTTGGTGAAGTAATCAGCCACCGTTTCTTGTGCCTCCATTTAGAACATATTGCCTCCTTAATGTTTCCGACAACACCATCGGTTAGAAGTCTCACATTGGCTAGAGATAGAGCATAGATAGTCTTTATAATGGTAGTGTTGGAATCAAGTGTTGGAGTCAAGTCCCACATCGGAGAAGTCAAGGTGAGAGGGAGAGTTTATCAGAGATGTGGCCCATAAAACTAATGCCTTAAGGTTTTGGGTTAAGATGTGGTGTCCAGATCTCCTTGGTTTCTCCTCTCGGCCTTGGCCCATGGGTCCTCGCCGTGACTCTCCCAACAAGTGGTATCAGAGTCGATGGTTTGTGGGACCATAACGACTCCTTGTGTCGAAAGTGTTCCTAGCAGTGTGGCTAGGCGGCGGGTTCCGTTGGCAGCGAACGACGGTGCAAGGTGGATAGCTTCCGCAGACGGGAGGACCATGGGTGATGTGGTTGAGGGACTCACACTTGAGGGGGAGATTGTTGGAATCAAGTGTTGGAGTCAAGTCCCACATTGAAGAAGTTAAGGTGAGAGGGAGAGTTTATAAGAGATGTGACCCATAAACCTTATGCCTTAAGATTTTGGGTTAAGATGTGGTGTCCAAGATCTCCTTGGTGTCTCCTCTCGGCCTTAGCTCAACTCTTGATGAGCTAGCTTTTGTGGTTGAGTATAGGCCTCCCAATTTCTAATATGGTATCAGAGCCAATCCTAGATCCATTTGTTGTTTGTTGTGGAGAGTGGAGACCTCCCATAATTGGGTCACCCGTTGTTGTTGATCCCACGTTCCAGGTTGTTCTGTCCTGGGCGTGAGGGGGTGTGTTAGAAGTCTCACATTGCCTAGAGATAGAGCATAGATAGCCTTTATAAGGGTAGTGCAAACCTCAACTCTTGAGCTAGCTCTTGTGGTTGAGTATAGGCATCCTAATTTCTAATATAGTATCAGAGCCTATCCAAAATCTGTTTGTTGTTTGTTGTGGAGACCTCCCATATTTGGGGCATCCGTTGTTGTTGATCCCACGTTCCAGTTGTTCAATCCTGGACGTGAGGGGGTGTGTTAGAAGTCCCACATTGGCTAGAGATAGAGCATAGATAACCTTTATAAGGGTAGTGCAAACCTCAACTCTTGAGCTAGCTTTTGTGGTGAATCAGGAACAGAGCTTTGGAATATTTCTTCTTCGACTCTGGTGAACATTTCTCTATGTTTTGTTGGGTTCTCTCCCAATTCTTGATCACCATTCTTCACTATCTCCATCACTTCTTAACAGTCAAAGATGACTTTTATCTATATGCACCACTTCTCATAATTCTTATCATCAAGAACAATAAGAGAAATTTTGAAAGTAATGATCACCAGGATGAGTCAAGCTCTCAATACCACTTGTTAGAACACCTCATTTTGGTGTTTGTGAATCACACATTCACTCGAATAATAAGATGACAATTATTGGTAGTATAATATCAATAAAGTAGCCTTATTTAGTTTTATTAGTACCATGTGCAAATATTAAATTCTACTTTGATAGATAATATTGTAATTAATAGAGAAGAATTCTAGTTAATTAATATAAAAGTGATAAGTAGGAGAAATTTTATTAAATGAGAGTATAGTTGGAAAAGCAAGAAAAGTTCACGTGACTCTCTCTTGGTTTTTTTAAACTAAATTTAATAATTTAAAAGTAAAACAACATTAAAGATATATAGTGTATTTGTTTCACTCAATGCTGACGACAACTCTATTGGGAACCGGGTCTGGTTCTTTTTATTTCAGGGGTGTTGTGTGCTTTGCGGAGGATAGTTGGATTTTTGGGTTTGCTGGTTACGCGAATGTTTGTGACAGTCTTCGTGCAGAGCTTTTGGAAATTCTCAGGGGCTTGACTTTGTGTTGGGAGCATGGTTATAGGAGAGTTGAGTTATTCACAGACTCCATGCTTGCGATCTGGAGCTTCTTCTTTCAGATCACCCTGTGTTCATCAGTATGCTTGTATTATTAGTAACATTAAGCGTCTTCTTTGCCAGAATTGGTTATCTACTGTCATCACTTACTTCGCGAAGGATTTTTTGTTGCTAATTATTTGGCCAAGCTTGGAACCTATAGTAGGAGCACTTTCTTATTTTAGAGTGTACCTTTGGCTGGTGTTTTTCCTTTGTTGCGAGCTTATGCTCTTTGTGTGACCTTCTTAAAGCGTTAGTTTCTTTTTATGTTTTGCCTTTCTTTGCTTTTTGTATCAAAAAAAGTGTATTCTTGCATTTCGTTGGTTGTGGCTTCCTAACCACCGGTGATTCGTGGACCACCAAAAAGTGCCCCGACATCAATTTTGTGGCGGTTTAAGATTGCCACAAAGTTGTAACCTTGAAAAAAATGCATTTGTTGGCAGTTTCGTGCATTTTGTGGCGGTTTCGAACCCCCACAAATATCGGTGTCTAGGGGTGTTTTTACTGGAGTGTGGTTGACCAACCTTTTTTGCTTCCTAACAATGACCATTATTGTACTTTTAACCAGAAAAGAAAAGGTTGAGAGTGAATTTAACTCAAAGGTCTAGATTTGCTTACACTGACCTCAACCCCACGTTCTTTGAATGAATTATTCTGATAATTAATGTAAGATTGTAAGATCATTTAGGTAGAAAATAGTTTGAAGGTAAAAATCCTTAAAAATTGATGAGGCTGCTCTTCATTATTTTTTATACAAAAGCACATGTTATTACAATCCTTAAAAATTGAAGAGGCTGCTCTTCATTATTTTTTATACAAAAGCACATGTTATTACATTACCAACGAGTACGTTGACCAAAGAGATAACGAAAAAAAATGACAAGTAGATACCAATTAGGACACCCACCCAGTTCCATTATTTGTGTTTCCATGAGAAGCTTTGGTTAAGGCACAAAACCAAATCACTCTGATCTGATCTGATCTGATCTTTAACTTTCTGGTTGCTTCCTTGTCCATTGATCATTTCCAAAAAGGGTTTTAGCGAGATCGATCTCCATATTAGGTGCTAGCTTCATTTAGTTTTGAGGTAAGTTAAAATTCCATTCACTTCTCTTCTTTAATTCTATATATCTTTCATTTTTCCTTTCCTTGACAATTAATATTCCTGGTTCTGTCAAATTTTGAAGTTTTATGTATTTTCTCAAATCTGTTCTGTTCTGGTTAAGATATAGTCATATAGATTAAACATGGTAATTACAGAAGGCATGCTTGGATTGGTTTTTACACTTCCACATATGAAAATTCTGACAGTATATCCTAACATAAAACAACCCCTAATAGCTTTCAGTCGTTGAAACCAATTCAATTTGATTTGTTGTATGAAAATTATGTCATGAATATAAAATTGATTATTTCCTGATCTTTAAATGGGTATAGCAGCTAGTTAACTAATTAGAAAGAGAAACACTAGATGTGTCGACTAGCAGTTATTTCATTATTTGAAAAGTGATGTTTCAATTGTTTTCTGAATGATTTTCATTAATTGTACAACTGTGCAACTGCACAACTCTACGAATCTTAGTGTTTTTGTAAGTTTAGAAGAATATGGAAATAATTTTGGTGCCTTTCATTGATCAATGGCAAGAGTATATATACAGGTAAAGTCAACCTAGGAATAAATATAATTACAAGAAATTAGACATAATTACAGGAAGAATATTTCCTATTCTATTACACCCCCGCAGTCGAAGCGGGAGGTTCACTCACGCTGAGACTGGACCGAAAATCATCAAAGAGAACTCGAGGGAGGCCTTTAGTGAAGATGTCTGCAATCTGGTGACGAGAAGGAACATGAATGATGCGTGCCTGACCACGGGCGACCTTCTCTCGAACAAAGTGAATGTCCATCTCAATGTGTTTAGTGCGCTGATGCTGGACAGGATTGCCGGATAAGTAGATGGCACTAACATTATCACAGTAGACTAAGGTAGCCTGAGAAAGAGGAAAGTGAAGCTCTAAAAGCAGGTTGCGTAGCCAACATGATTCGGAAACCACATTAGCCACGCCGCGATACTCAGCTTCAGCACTGGACCGGGAAAGCGTAGGTTGTCTCTTGGACGATCAGGAAATGAGATTGTCGCCGAGAAATACACAGTAACCAGAAGTAGACCGACGGGTGTCGGGACAACCACCCCAATCTGCATCAGTGTAGGAAATAAGCTTCTCGATAGGAGAAGGATAGAGATGCAAGCCAAACTGTAAGGTGCCCTGAACATAGCGTAAGATGCGCTTCAGGGCAAACAAATGCTCTGAGCGGGGGGCATGCATGTGAAGACACACCTGCTGAACGGCATAAGAGATGTCAGGACGGGTGAATGTAAGATACTGCAAAGCTCCAGCAAGACTCCTATATAAAGTAGGATCATCACACAGAGTACCAGCAGAAGTACTGAGTTTCTGCTTGGTGTCAACTGGAGTGGCAGAAGGATTGCACGATGCCATACCGGCGCGAGCAATAATGTCACGTGCATATGTACTCTGACTAAGAAAAAGTCCACCTGCATGTCTGGTGACGGCAATGCCCAGAAAATAGCTCAACGGTCCCAAATCCTTCATAGCAAATTCAGAGGCAAGAAGGGCCATGATAGATTTACGAAGGTCATGAGAGGAGCTGATGAGGATGATGTCATCAACATAAAGCAAGAGGTAAGCCATGTCAGAGCCTCGTCTGTAGATGAAAAGAGAGTGATCAGAGGTGCTATGCTGAAACCCAATGGTGGAGACATAGTCTGCAAAACGCTGGTACCAAGCACGAGGCGCTTGCTTCAAGCCATAAAGAGATTTCCGCAAGCGACACACATAATCAGGATGAGTACGGTCACGGAAACCCAGGGGCTGATGCATGTAGACAGTCTCATGCAGATCACCATGGAGGAATGCATTCTGAACATCTAACTGGTGAATGGGCCAAGACCTGGAGAGGGCAATGGTGAGAACTGTGCGAATGGTCGCGGGTTTCACCACAGGACTAAAGGTCTCATCACAATCAACACCTGCAATCTGTGACCTGCCATCACCTACAAGACGAGCTTTATAACGCTCAAAACAACCATCAGCTTTCGTCTTATGACGAAAAATCCACATGCAGCGAATGATATTAACATCACTAGGACGAGGAACCAAATCCCAAGTTTTATTTCTAATTAAAGCATCAAATTCAGACTGCATTGCGGATTTCCAATTTGGGTCTGAAAGAGCTAGCTGTGGGTTTTTGGGAAGAGGTGATATGGTGGGATCATCAATGGTTACAGAAAGGTTGAAGAGCTTTCTGGGTTTGTAGATACCACGCATGCTGCGAGTGGCCATGGTACGGATAGGAGGTACAAGCGGAGTGGGCGAAGGAGGGGAAGGGGAAGATGGTAGAGAGTCAGAGGAGGAGGAAGAGGTCGTGGGGAGTGGTGGTATGGGCACAACAGGAGGCACTACAGGAGTAGGGGTAGGGTCAGGTACGGTGGATGGACTAGTCCACTGGTGAATGATAGAGGGATGTATAGGATCGGAGAAGCAGTCATATGTGGAGAGAGGAGGGGTAGTCATGGTGGCAAAGGGAAACTGAGTCTCATCAAAAATGACATGTCGGGAGATAATGATCTTTCTGTGCGACAAATCAAAACACTTATAACCTCGATGATGAAGTGGGTACCCTAGGAAGACACACGGGGAGGAGCGTGGTTATAACTTGTTAATGGTAGTGGAGGGAACCAAAGGGTAACAAAGACAACCAAAGACGCGAAGATGTGTGTAAGACGGGTCACGACGATATAGAAGTTGAGTGGGAGAGAGATTAGACAAAGTTTTCCGAGGAATGATATTAAGCAGATATGTAGCCATTTGAAGGGCATGATGCCAAAAGGACGGAGGAACAGACGCATGAGCGAGAAGAGTGCGAATCATGTTGTTAATGGTGCGTATTTTACGCTCCGCCTTGCCATTTTGAGATGATGTATGTGGGCAGGAGAAGCGAAAAATAAGACCATTAGCAGCACAATAATCATGAAAATATTTATTGTCAAATTCTCGCCCATTATCACATTGAAGACATTTTACAGTTTGAGAAAAGTGCGTGCGGATTTGAGTTGAAAGAGAAGTGAACATTTCAAAAACTTGAGATTTATGACTTAAAGGAAATGTCCACAAGAAATCTGTAAAATCATCCAAGAATAAAACATAATATCGATGACCAGCGGAAGATAAAACAGGCGAAGTCCATAGATCACTGTGTAAAATGTCAAAAGGCATCACAGTTACATTACTAGAAGAGACAAAGGGCAACCGAATATGTTTTCCCAACACACAAGACTCACAAACGGTGCTAGAATTCAAATGCTCATAATTAATGAACTTATTACTACGAAGAGACTGCAAAGCAGAAGGATTGGGATGACCAAGGCGGCTGTGCCAGAGACTCTGAGCTAGACCAGCAAATGAAAAGGAGGGAGTGACTGGATACAGGTCGCCATTACTATTACATCTCATGAGTGGAATCACCGTCTGAAAATCATGAACCGAGAAGCCAAATGGGTCAAAACAAACAGAAACATTGTTATCGGTAGTGAGTTGTCGCACAGAAATCAAATTTTTAACAATTTGTGGTGTGTGCAAGACATGGGAAAGGGTCAAAGGCTTGTGTTGATGGGAGGTGGGGAGGGTGGTGTCTCCAGAACCCTGAATTGGAATGCCTTGTCCGCTACCAACATACAGTTTCTGATTAAGATGACTTAAATTAGAATAAGACGTGAGATTACCTGGTGATGCGGCTACATGAGATGATGCTCCAGTGTCCATGTACCAGGTGCCATCCGGGGGAGCAAGTGTCATGGTGTGCATGGCAGTGGCAATGTCAGTGGGCACATGTGATGCCGAAGCAGCATAAGCCTGAGGACGCGGACCCAAAATGCCGGGTTGCCGAGGTGGAGCAGACGGACGAGTCCACTGAGAGGTAGGATATGGGCACGGAGGCATGGCCCAAGGAGGCGGAGCCCATCCCCAATGCTGGTACGGGAAGTACTGCGAGTGAGGTGGCATCGGAGGAGAGGAGCCCTGAGAGGTGCCACTGCGGGATCCACCACCGTTGCCACGATTCCCACCACGACCTTTAGAGTTGTGGGATCGAGAACGGTTGGAGGACCGACGATCAGAGCCCTGAGAAGAGACATCAGAAGGTCGCGGCTGAGTAGCAACATAGGCAGCAGGAGGCTCAACAGGTTTCATCTTAGCCATACCGGCTTCCTCCAAGGTGAGCATGGAGCGAGCCTGATGAAACGAGGGGAGCGGATTGCTCTGGCGAATCAAAGTGGCGACACCCTTGTAAGCATCAGTGAGGCCGGAGATGAGCTGCAATACCAGACGATGGTTGTTCACAGGAGCCCCGACATCACGGAGCTGATCAGAAAGCGTCTTCAGACGCTGACAGTAGGCGGCGACGGTCGGAAAAGCCTCCATGCGAACAGCAGAGAACTCCTGCTCTAGGGTAACTGCACGGGCGTTCTGATTATCATGAAATAGGTCCGCCAAACGCGTCCAAGCACTGAGAGCAGTGGAGTCAGGCTTCATGATGGTGGTCATCAGGTCAACAGAAATGGTGGAAAAAATCCACTGAAGGACCGTGGCATCCAAAGTGGCCCACTGCTCATAAGTAGGGTCAGTGACGAGCGGAGGAGGCTTGTCCGCAGCAGGGACAATGTGATGCAGAACCCGATGGGAACGGGCATGAATGCGAAAAAGCTCCGCCCAAGTGCCATAGCGGTCAGTGTCCATGTCAAGCATAATAGGAATGTTATTCCTAATGTTCGAAACAGCAAGCGCCGGGTGAAAATCAGACTTGACCGACGGTGTAAGAGGAGCCACTGGGGGGACCACCATAGGAGTGGTGACGGTCGCAGGGGTGCTGTCCGATGAGGCTTGAGAAGTCATTGTGAGGAGTTTGGCCAAAAGTGAAGGAAAAGGAGGGTTTTTTTTTTTTTTTTTTTTTTTGGAAAAGTCCGGTCTAGGAGAACCGGTTCGGTCTGGACGAACCGGTGCTGGCGGTTCGCGTGAACCAAGAAACAAACAGACACGGATGCAAGGAGACGGGTCGGGTCTCCTATATGGATGGCTGCTGGATCTCCACGCAAACACGGAGGGAAGGAGAGTTGGGCTGGCGGCGCGCGGAAGGGTGGCCGGAGTTGGGCGGCGCGCGAGTGGCAGCGGAGGTGCGCGGGACGGCGCGGGCAGAGAAGGCGTGCGTGCGCTGGGGGCAGAGGAAGAAGAAGCAGGCTGCTGGGTTGGAAGAAGAACAGCAGTGGTGGAGAGTAAAAGAAGAGGGAAGAGTTATGCGGAAGCAAGGGAGGAGGACAGGGGCGCGGCGGCGGCAGTGGGCGGCGGTGGCGCAAGGGCCTGTGTGCGGAGGCTGTGCAAAGATGGGAAGAGGGCACGACCGTCAACGCAGAAACAGAGGCTAGGGTTTGGATCAATTAAACAACTCGTGATACCATGTAAGTTTAGAAGAATATGGAAATAATTTTGGTGCCTTTCATTGATCAATGGCAAGAGTATATATACAGGTAAAGTCAACTTAGGAATAAATATAATTACAAGAAATTAGACATAATTACAGGAAGAATATTTCCTATTCTATCAGTTTTCTTATTAATTGTGTGAGTTTCTTGCATTTTTTAGTCTACCATATAGAACAACTCGATCAATTGGAATACGAACAACAATTTCAGATGTCTCTTTCGTTAGCTGAAGATTACCGGAAGCTGCTTCAAAAGCGAGATTCTGTCTTGAGTAGAGTTGAAAAAGCAAAGGAAAAAGATGAAATAATCAATGATGCTGTTGGGAAGTGGTTACATGAAGTGGATGAACTAATAAAAGAGATGAGTAGTGGGAAAAAGAAAGGAGCTTATAATAACAATTTCAGCTCTATGAAAGATGCTTCAGAGAAACTCTTGAAGGCACTCCAAGATGATAGATACTCTAGAATAGAACTGTGTGGGAAGAGGGGTTCTGGTAAAACAACATTAGTGAAATCTGAGACAAAGAAGTATGAAAAGATATTTTCTAGGGTTATATTTCTCAACATGTTCAAAAAAGATTTGAAGAGCATGAATGAGGAAATGGCTAACTTACAAAGAAGAGAGAAAACAAACTCGGAAACTACTCTCTTCATCTTGGATAACTTTCCCACACGGCATTCTTTGGACGACATAGGTCTTTCTCGGTCTACACTCGGTCCACAGCGCAAGGTCCTTTTGATCACGGACGATGAAGCGGACTGCACTAGGCATTACAAGTTCATTTCGCAGCGAAAAAGGATTTGTGATAGTTCAATTTCTATGGAGCGCATATCGGATGACGAAGCTTGGGAGCTTCTGCATAACCTTACTACAGGCATTGATTCCAGATTGGATCTATTAAATGTGGCACGGGAAGTTGCTTTACAATGCAAGGGCTTACCCGGTTTAATCAACGACGTCGTGTCTTCCTTAGATAACAAGAACACTATGAAGTACTGGAAAGAATCATTAGACAATCTACACCATTCAACAGCTTGCCACCATATTTATTTCAGCGCTAATATAGAATCTGCTTGCCTTGAATTTACAAAAAGTCTCCATGGCGCTTTGGTCCAACAAGGTTTCAAGATCATCCCAAAGGCATCATTTCATTTATCCCGCAAAAATTTTAAAGGTCTTGAGGAAGAAATTGCGAAATCAAGGTGCTCAATCATCGTCATATCAAAAGAATATGCAAGAGATTTTAAGGGTCTTCAGGAACTTGTTAAGATCCTTAAGTGTAAGGAAACTATTCAACAACTGATTCTTCCAATCTTCTATAACGTGGATCCCTCAGACGTAAGGGATGTGAAAAGAAGTTTTAAGGATGGACTTCAGCATGCTAAGGAGAATGCCATGGAAGAGATGAAACAACTATACAATGAAGAGGCTATGCTGAAAGAATGGACTTCAGCTCTCTATGAACTTGGCAGATTGCCTGGAAAACAGTACATAAAAGGGTACGTCGCATACTTCCTTCATTTTTATTTAAATTTCATAATTAATGTATAGTCTACTACATGCTGTTAATTAATTATAAATTATTTGTAATTGAAGGTCTTGAATAGTTAAATAGGTTAGTTAATATTCTAAATAGTAATTCATATTTAACTGTTCCAAGAAATAAGAAACACAAATGTTAAGAAATGCATTAATTTTATTAGTTATTATTAGTTTTCATATTTTAACCTTTAAAATTTCTCACAATGACATTACTTGAAAAAACATAATTTAATAATATTTTCTTGAAATGTTAAGTGGACAGTTAATAAGAAACGAAGACAATAGTAATATTAATTTTAAATATGACTTAATTTGTAAAATTTCGTCACACACATACCATGTGCTTGTGTGCTATTTAATTCAAGTTTAATTTATATATACTTTTTCAGGTCCCAAGATAATTTTATCCAAGAGATTATAGATCATGTCAAAAATAATAAACATCGCTTGCATGTAAAGCATGTAAATGGACAAGAAGGAAGATTGTGCTCATACGACAAGGACTGCACAGGGGACTGATCTTGAAGTGAAGACAGAAGTGATTGCAAGCGGTTTTTGGCTACCAAAGGATATATTGTTGTTGCAATATAATGCTCCTCTTCAATAGTAGCAAGTAGTTTTTGGACATTTCACTTCGGATAGTAATTTGTCATGGTGAATAATAAAATAGTTGGAGAAGATTCTTTTAAGGCAAACTTGTTTTTAAACTTTGCAATTAATAATGTACCTGCTCTTGGTTTAATCTCAATTGTATTTTTTACTCAATAAAAGTCTACAAGTTAAAAAAGTGCACCCTGTTCCTGTTCCAGGGGAGGAACTAATTAAATCAAGAAAGAAATCATGTTGAGAAGAAACTTGAAAGCAAATTTCTGGAAAGTATCTTGAATGAATAATAGTCTTTATTGTATCAGAAAGAAAAGTACACATACTGGTCCAGTCTAAAAGTATCTTGAATGAATAGTCTTTATTGTATCAGAAAGACAAGTACACATACTGGTCCAGTCTAAAGAGGATTTCACTGTGGTTCGATCTCTATTCTGAGCACATCTAGTTTTTATCCCGCTGTTTAATCAAGTCTCTACTGTTGTGTTGATTGACAGCACGTACAAAACCAACAAGTATATGATACCCTCCGCAAAACTCACGTCTCCATAGCTTTTGTATACATGTGCAATGAGCGCAAACTAGAAGTGACTTGGACGCTTGAAAAACTGAGAGGGTTGAAACTTAGAGAGAAGGATATGCCAAAGGTCATTGTAACTGATAAGGATAATGTTTTGGTAAGCGCAGTTGCAACCACATTCCATATATCTACTCATTTGCTATGCCAGTTTCATATTGCTAAGAATGTGAAGGTAAAGTGCAAGCTTACTATCAAACCCAAGGAGTTGTGGGGTGAAGTTGGGGACGCATGGAGTATTGACATGTATTCGGCATCCTCCGCTGAGTTTAGTGCTGATATGGACTTCTTGTGTTCACTGTGTGGGGATGAATATGAGTTCATGTAGTACATCAACACTTCTTGGTTGCCGCATAAGAACAAGTTTGTGAAGTATGTCATTGACAACTATATCCATTGACAGGTGCTTTCTTATCCACTGATATTTGATTCAAACAATTATTTTTTTTTCCGTAATAGTATAGTTAGTCATTTGCACAGGGTTGAAGGAGCACACACAAAACTGAAAGCGTACATCAAAGATAGCAAAAGTGACTTGTGCGCCGCTTGGAGTGTTATACATCGATGCACACTCCTCCAACATACAAAGATTAATTCTTCTTTTGAGGCCAGTATATTCATCAGGGAGCATATATTTAAGGATAAGTTGTATGACAACTTGCGGGGTCTAGTCTCAAGGCACGCACTTCAGTTGATCACAAAGGAGAAAGTGCGGGTTGGTAAATGCAACTGTACTATCAGGAAGACGCACAACCTCCCTTGTTCATGTGAGAATTTCGTACACTCTTCTATTCCATTGCTGGAAGTGGATCTACATTGGAGAGACTTACAGCAACAACTGCACCTGATGAATCTCAACCTGTTTTGGAACTGAGTATTATGACAGAAATGGAGGTCATATCAGAGATGTTCAAAGACGGTACTTATCCAAAAAGGCAGGCTATTAAAGATAAACTTTGAGAGATTTCCTACCCATATCAAACTGAGGACAAAGGTCCGGGCCAAAGAAGTTAAGGGTTCAACCAGACGTAATCCTTCAGGTTGGAGCATGTTGATGCACTAGTACTTGAGTCACTACAAGATAGCAACTCAACCCTTCCACCTGAGACTAACCCCCAAACAATCGGCAGCCAAGAAGAAAGGCAAGATGGCGGCCACCGAGCCACCTCAGCTCTCCCAACTGTCCCAATGACCTAACGTTTACTCAGCCCTACATTCATGAAGTGTCCAAATTACTCCATGATTATGTACTGAACATTGTGAATGTTGTTAATGATGAGAATTGTGGATATATGAGTGTTGCTTCCTTGTTGAGTATGGGAGGAAAAAAAGTGGTCAGACGCCCTAACGTATGGCAAGCCATGATAAATGAGCTTACATCATGTAATGCAACTTATCTTAAATTGTATGACATCAACAAACTGTACCAACAGGTACTACAAGCCCTGCATCTTGCTTCAAAGGAGATTGCAACAGAGGAGAAGTGGTTAACCATTCCGAATATGGGCCACATTGTTGCTATAGTGTATCGGGTTGTGTTGGTGACATTATCAATTAAGGGGTGCTCTACCTTCTTGCCTCTTACCGGTCTAGTGCCACATCAGTCGGACCACAAATTTTTATGTATACTACACGTCAACAACAACCACTGGGTGCAGGTACTTAACTTTTACTCACATTACAAGCCTTTTTTTTTAAGATAAAGATTATATATTGATATCTACAAAAAAAACCCTAAGGACAACATCCTTAGGGAGCGAGGATAGCCCCAATAATAACGAGGCACCTCTACAAACAAAAGAAAGCCCCTCTAAGCCGAAATACAAATCATCATCATGTAGGTGCACATGTCAAGTGGATTTCCTATGCCAAATTCAAATCCGCAATGGCGTCATCATTGTATTCATAACGCTCTTAGTTGGGAGCTACCATACTTGGACCGCATGTCTAGATTCCTGGAAATTCTTATGGAGCAAAACACACCAAGGAGCGAGGAATTCTAGATCTTACGGATAACTAGCTTGTTGATTATGCTAATGTTGTAATAATGTAATTTAACCTTGTAATACTATACTATTGTAATTATGTGATTGTGATTTTAAGCTATTTCTATCATATGTTGTATGATTGTCTATGATTTGTTGTGTGGTTATCATTTTGTAACGTTTTTGTTTTTTTGGTTGTGGTATGTTCTGCATCGGATAACACTTTGAAAGTGCGTTGGTCATGCAGCTTCAAAGTGCATGGCTATCGCAGTTTAAAATTGCGTTAGTCACGCAGTTTCAAAGTGCGAGCAAAACACGAACAAGAGTTTTTTTGGGATGTACGAGTTATCATTGATACGAATAGATGTGGGAGGTCTAAATAACAATTCCTTTGTGTAATAATACAATACAGATCATAATACAATTTGACGCATATGTTTCAATGGTTCTTTTTTTTCTTTTTCTTTGAGGGGATCAATTGTTCTTTTTTTTTTTTAAGGGAAATCTTTGTTCACAACATCAATTAGAAGAACATATATAATAGAAATATAATTAAACAATGATCAACAAGATATATAAAAATGTCTCTAATTAATTAACTACCAGTTGCATTAGTTGCAAACGCTAGATGTGAAAAATTCAAATGAATATTAATTTTGCATATCAAGGACACAAGCGTAGTTTGATAATCCCAACCAATTCATAAGCAGAATGAACCAGTCAAAAAACTCTTACAAATATACCGAATATAACTGGACCATTTGGAAAAATAACTCCTCACATTCTGCAAATCATACACTCCAAGATAAGAATGACACGAACGAATAACAATAGCTAGAATGAAAGGGTTGCTGCACTGCCTCTGCAGGAATTATAACAGTGGTCTTCCCCTTCAAATAGCCCTGTTTCCCAAACAGCTTAGAAGCACTTTCTATGCACGATTGACGGGCCAGACTCATCGTATTCCGCCTTTGCAATCCACATCTGAACTCACAAGAACAATTTGTTTTATTAGCAATCATATATGTAAAAAACAACTAACAATAGCATGCCAAGAAGTATAGGAACAAAACAAACCTGCTGGAAGGTGCTGAGTGATGCCAAGATGGAACCACCGATCCAGACACTGTACTTCCTCTCAGGTGGAGCTACGACCTTGATCTTCATGCTGCTGGGAGCTAATGCAGAAATTTCCTTGCTCATTCTATCAGCAATGCCGGGGAACATGGTTGTTCCTCCAGAAAGGACAATGTTACCGTACAAATCTTTCCTGATATCAACATCGCATTTCATTATGGAATTGTATGTTGTCTCGTGAATGCCTGCTGCTTCCATTCCTACCAGGGATGGTTGGAACAAGACCTCTGGACATCTGAAACGCTCGTCGCCAATTGTGATTACCTGCCCATCAGGCAACTCGTAACTCTTCTCCACTGATGAGCTGGTCCTGGCTGTCTCGATCTCTTGTTCATAGTCGAGGGCAATGTAAGCCAGCTTCTCTTTCACATCCCTCACGATTTCTCGCTCTGCTGAGGTGGTAAAAGAATAACCACGTTCAGTCAAAATTTTCATCAAGAAATCAGTGAGGTCACGACCTGCAAGATCAAGACGAAGGATGGCATGCGGAAGGGCATAACCCTCATAAATGGGGACAGTGTGGCTGACACCATCACCAGAATCCAATACAATACCTGCATATAGAAAGTAAATTAAAAGTCGATTATATGACATAAGACAGTTTGACAATGCAAGTTTAAATGTATTCACAAAAGGTCCTTCTTCCCCATTTAATGGCATGTTAAATGAAACCATAAACAATCAAAAGAATAATTTCAATATTGCTTACCAGTTGTACGCCCACTTGCATAAAGTGAAAGAACAGCCTGAATGGCTACATACATAGCGGGGGTATTAAAAGTCTCGAACATGATTTGGGTCATCTTCTCACGGTTAGCCTTAGGGTTAAGAGGAGCCTCAGTTAGCAGAACTGGATGCTCTTCTGGGGCAACACGAAGCTCATTATAGAAGGTATGATGCCAAATCTTTTCCATATCATCCCAATTGCTCACAATTCCATGTTCAATTGGGTACTTGAGGGTCAAAATACCACGCTTAGACTGTGCCTCATCACCAACATATGCATCTTTCTGGCCCATGCCAACCATCACACCAGTGTGACGAGGACGACCTACAATGCTGGGAAACACAGCACGTGGGGCATCATCTCCAGCAAATCCAGCCTAAAATAATACATTGCAATTAAATACCCCATATTCACAGAAGACTAAAGTAAGAAATTCAAATAAAACCAACAAATGTATCTCATCTATAATGCCATATTTTGAAGTAAACTTAATACAAAAAAGGATCCATTTTGTACCTTAACCATTCCTGTTCCATTGTCACACACAAGGGGTTGAATATCCTCAGCGTCTGCCATCTTCTACTATCTGCAGGATAAATGACAAATACTTGGTAGAAGACTAAAGCACTGTTTCCATAAACACAGCCAATAATAGGTTGGAAGGAGAATTTTGAATTAGAATAAAAGCCCTACACCAATTTTTTTTCTCAACTTCCTTTACATACAATACCGAACTAATAAAACTATATCCTAAACCAAGAATTCATTGATAGCATATCATAACTTGATCATAAATTTAGCCAAATCAATTTCAATTATCCTTATCGTTTACAAACAGGGATCAAACAAATAGTCAGCTACCCAGTTACAATACAGACAACACCAATGACAATATAGATTACACCCACTTAAATCTTAATATCTTATACATTCCATTTCTTTTTCTTCTAGAATTGTTTCCATCTCTTTAACCATGAGTCCCACGCCAAGTTATTTCAAAATTACATTCAACAAGTTTACCTAAAAACTATTGTATTGGCATATCATGCACATCACAGCACGTAATAAAAGGATCATGGTGTCCTCCTAATATGATTTAACACAGCTAAACGTAACAAACAACTTGGACAAATGAACATCAGATAGATATTAAATTTAGAAAAGAAATAAGTATATCCAATTGCATGATAAAGTTAATGTGTTCCACCATAGTAATACCTAAATAGAAGTATATACATCCTACATTTCTCAGAAAAGAGCAAAGAGGTTGACAAAATAATAAGATGATTAAACATATATCATGGTTCCATGAACCATAATAGATGATACATTGAAAATATTCAAAGAAAAGGTCCACAAGCAAAGCATTATACATTTCCTTTTCACTATCTCCTGTCTCTTTTGAGAGAAAGATTCACCACATCACACCTTCATCTATAAACAATTGCAAATCATTGTAATCTATTAACCTCAAACAACATTTCAGATTCTTTCCCCATTCATCAGAAAACAACTTCTGATAGAACCATGCTTAACAAACAATGATAGATCAATCCTCATTGACTATAAATCTCAAAATTAACACAATGTATGGATAGATAACGTAATTGAAATAATTTAAACCAATCAAAATTGTTCTTTTATTTCTTCAAATTATAACTAAAAATCACCAACTCCATAAACAACAACAACCAGATCGATCAATTAAAAACTACCCAGATAGAAAAATTGAATGAAACATCAAACAAACCAAAAATAAAACAAGAATCAATCCAAAAGGAATCACCCAACAACCAATAAAGCATGCTCCATTGGAATTGACAGCTGAAAATTCAAAATGGAAATCGGAGAAACAGATCCAAGCACGGCATAAACGGATCGGAGAAGAGAAAACCAACCTTGGGAAGGGAAATGCCGAGGGTGATGGAAGGCAGAGAGAGCGAGAGAGAATGCAGAGAAGGTGGTGAGAGAACGAGAAGAGTCAAGGGACCAAATGAGAATGGAAAATGGAACTCAATATAACAAGCACGAGATGCAATGTCAACCGTTGGATTCTCTGGTTTTCAATCAAAACGCTTTTCTATTATTGTTTTCCCTTTCCACACTTTTAGCCAAGTCTCATATGAGTTTTATCTATTTTTCCTTAACTACTCATTCTAATTTTAGGTTAGTTTTCCTTGTAATATTTTTAAATTCTTTTTTTATTTTGTTTTATTGTAAGTATCCTCATATTTCAAAAAAAAAAAAATTGTAAGTATCCTCAAGATAAAGTTTATATTTTGTTAAAAGTCTAACTTGTTATTTAATTTACTTACACTATTGAGATTCGAAAATGTCTTACAATAATAATTTGAGTTTAATGGGAATGCACTGACAGTGTAAACCCACTTTACACAGACATCCAATAGTATTCTTGCTTTTTGCCACGTCAAATTAATATTTTTAAGTAATTTTATTTAATTTAATTAAAAACTAAAAAACTCCCCTCAACCATTGCGTTGTGCAGCACTGCAATGTTTCACTTCTGCGTGAAACCTCCACCCCTCCACCCCATGGTTTCCCATTGTGCAGAGGCTGCTACACATCCAATGATGTTCCTTTTTCAATTCACCTTTGTGAACCTATGGAGTGTGGAGTCTCTAAATTTCATTTTCCACTCTCTGCCTTCTCTTGTCTCCTCCAATTTGCCCTTTTCCATGAGATCTGCTCTCCTCACATCCATTCCATGTTGGGGGTGGTGGCACAACGACGCTGGCGGTGGTGCGGTGCACTCGTTGGTTTCACTACGGTCTGATCGAGAGGCCCAGTGGCGGTGCGCGATGGCTCTAGTTGCGGTTTGAGCGGCGGTGACTCAAGCTTGGGGGCTGGAACAACAATGATGATTGTGATCCTGCAATGGTGAGGGTTGAGTAATCATAAGATCTGGGTCAGCGAAGCATAGATTAATAGATTTAAAGGCATCACAGTGATGATATTTGATGGGGTTTCTATGTTTCATCCAGTGAATTTCACAGCGATTCAAGGAACAGGGTGAATGGGTTCTGTTTTCCCCTATTTTTAATTAAAAGAAATTATTTAAAAATATTATACTGACGTGGCAAAAAGCAGAAATGCTATTGGATGTCTGTGTAAAGTGGGTTTACACTGTCAGTGCACCTCCATTAAACTCTAATAATTTACAATTAAATGTTTTAGAGTTTGATTAGATAACTATATAACTATATCACATCAATAAAGCAAAAAATATTGAATATTTAAAATGATTTAAAATTAAAATTAATACAAAAACGAAGATTGCAATGAATCTACCATTCCTCTAGCTCAAAACAAATTTTTTTGCAGCTTTTTTTAGCTTAAAAGTTACTTAAAAGTAAAAGTTGGGCCAAACAGTTTTTTAAAAAATTCCTAAAATTATAAGTTACTAATAAGTTACTTATTTTTTATGAATGAAAACATAAAAATAAAAGTTAATCTGAGTAACTTTTTTCTAAAAAGCAACTTATTTTATTGTGTTTTATGTCTTCCTTAATGATAATATCTTCACTTAAGCAACCAGTTCTCGAGCCTGCTCTCCCCCCTCCGGCAACTTCTTCTTCTCTGTCGCGTCCCTCCGGCGACTTGTTCTCTGTCGCGTCACTCCCCTATGGCGACTTCTTCTTCTCTGTCGCGTCCTTATCCTCCGGCGGCGACCTCTTCTCGCTGGCGAAGTCCATCAGCTCTTACGAGTATCACACATTCTCCCAGATCTTCACCCCACAAGCAAAGAGGCTGAGAAGTCAGAACAAAGCCCCAAACCGAAACTGCTAGGCTCCTTATATGTCATCTCCTATATCTGCCATCTCCCCCCTCTCCTTCACACTTCGATTCTGGTACTGCAACGTCTAAGGGAGGGGACTCGTGAGAAGATTTGGGGTGAACAAAGTTGTTACAGATGGTGTTTTGGTGGGGAGGGAAATAGGGTTTGGCTGATAGATTTGTTGGCCTTCTTAGCAAGATTGTTTGAGAAGAAAGAGAGAGAATGGAAGTGACGCCGGTGACTGCTGCTGAGACCAGAATCGCCAAGATCAATGGCGGCGACGAGAACGCGAAGAAGAAGATCGCTCGCACATTCAGGTTTCCAAGAACAAGAAGCCCTTGTTCGTCTACCTCACCCTCGCGAAGAAGTACATCAAGAAGGACATTGATGTTGAGCTCTGCGCATTGGGCCAGGCTATTCCAACTGTGATAATCATCTCTGAGATGTTGAAAAGCAATGGGCGAGCAATTGAGAAAATATTATGATATCCATTGTTGGAGTTGATGATAACAAAGAGAGGGAAGGTCGTGTGTTTACAAAGCCTAAGCTTGCTATTATGATGGGAAAGGCTAGGGATGTGGACCTGAGTGCTACTGTTGCTGCAGCTGCAGCATGTGAGGAAGGTGCTGTCAGTAAGGCAAGAAGTAACAGAGTGGTGCAAATAACTGGAGATAATGAAATTCTTCTGCTTGTAGTATGTGTAACTGGATTTACAGTCTCTGTAAATGTTCTTTCATTCTTGTAGCTTCTGTTGTGTCTCAGGAGACAGGCAATGTACATTGTGCAGTGTGGATAGTACTTGTAAATGCAGTTTTGGTACAAGACTATTGTCATTTACTCCTGTAATAAGTGTTCTTTGTATAGATGTAATTTCTCATATAGTTCATGTCACTGGAGCATAATGAAATGTGTTAGATGGTTTTTCAAAAAAAAATATTGTTTGAGAAAAAAAATCACAGTGGAGATTTCATGAGAGGGTGGAAATTGTGATTTTTCTATTTTTCTTTTGAAAGATTGTTTGAAAAAAAATTTGATGATGAAGATGTTAAGAAAGTGTGGAAATGGAAATGTGATTTTTCTGTCAAAGAAAAAATGATGGAGGAGAAGACATAAATCTCATCTTTGCTAATGTTTTTTAGACAAACAGCTTTTAACTTTTATTTTAAGCTCTTGTTTTTAATTTTTACTTTTAAGAAACTTTTAAGCTGTAAAAAAGTTGGGTCAAACACTACCTTATTATGGGGTTTAAATAAGGCGGGTTCTAGCATAGACCTATAAAATAGTAGTGCACTATGCACCACTAAATCAAAAGTTCCCAAAACAAAGCACCACCCTCAATACTATTTCATATTTCTTTTCTAAATACAGGTAAAGTGGGGTGGGTGGTAGCTCACATAGTTGAGCTAAGGGTAATTAGGCGAAGGTTAGGGTTCGAACCCCGAGGAAGGAGAATTTGTACTAATTTACTAACAATTAACATTTGCCTATAAAAACAGGTAAAGTGAAAACGACAGAGCCCATGTGGCACGACGATGATATTTTATTATTGGTGCTTTGATATAGTACCTTAAAGGCAGATTAAGGTGTGGTACCTAAAATGATATAAATTAATAGAAAAAATAAAAATTTAAACTTAGAAGAAGAGGATGGATGAAGATATGTAAGGTTCAATATGAGTGGGGCATGAAGGAAAATGATCATGACAAGAAAGGAACTTAGATGATCTCAAGTTAAACTTAAAATCCTAGTTTTTAAATTGTGAGTTGAATAGCATAAACAAACTTCAGAACAATATGTTATCAGTTCATTGAGTCATAGAACCTAAATTCCTAAAAATTAAAACAATAAATCATCTATCTTTTTCAAGAAAATAACAAAATTATAACTTAAAATACTACATGAGATACCAAACTTAAAATAAATTCTAAGTACCACAAAATTCACCTTGATTATTTATAGATAAGTTTGTGCCGTGAAAGGAAAAATGGGTTAGTTGGTTTGTGTCGGGTCTTGAAACAGATGAGCCATATGTCATCATGGGTTTTATGCTCTAAATTGTGTCATGTTCTGGCCAATAAAAGTTGGGCGGTTTGCTCTGTAAAGAAAGTCCATATGTAGATTATTCAGTTTCCTAAATACGTTTTTATGCATCGGTAAATTTTGGTGCATAATTTATTGATGTATAATGTAAATGTGAATAAAATTGATTTTTAATTATCTGTTTCAATGATACAGTGTTTTTTTTTTTATAAGCAAAATTGAATAAAAGCGGGTACTAGGTGTACCCAAAACCAAATACAAAGAAAAAAACTTAAAAATAGGGTCAACAAAGACACACAAGAGGTTCCTAAGTCTGCAGCAAAAAGAAAAGCCTACCCCTCTAAGACTACAAGATAATAAACGCCAATAAAAGAGTGTAGGGGAAAAACATGACAAATTCTCAAAACAACAGCTACAGGCAAAGAATGCAGGGGATAAAGCACATGGAACCAGTCCTCAGAAGCTGTTTCCAGACTCCAATCTGAGGCAGTGAAACACAACAGCACGATGCTAGGCCAAGCTAACCAGTTCGATCTGAACACATGCAGATTACACAGCAATAAACAACTCCAATAAACAGCTACAGGATTTGAAGGCAATAAACTGGATTTGTCACCCACTCGTAGAGGGAGTATCGGAAGCGCTTATAGCGTGCTTTTAGCCAGTTCCAAGCACGCATTTGGGCTAAGTCAAAGACTCTTTCCGCATCCTTCACACCTTCTTTAAAAATTACCCGGTTTCGGTGTAGCCACAACGTCCAGATTATTGCTAGCCAAATTGTTTGCGAGCCCACCCTCTGCTTATTATTCCAGAGCTGCTGTCCATGCTGTAAGAGGTGCATCCTGCAATTTTCTGGAAGTGCTGTACTAACTCCAAACCAACTATTGTAAGCATTCCACACCTTCATTGCAAAGGGACAAGAAAACAGCACATGTTCCATAGTTTCTTCCGCGTTAATGCAGAACGGACAAGCCATCGCTTCTTCCGTTTGAATGATTCCTCTTCTCTTCAAATTCTCTTTTGTTTGTATCCTTCCCCAAAGCGCTCTCCATCCAAAAGCTTTTACATTTGAGGGTGTTATATTTTGCCACAGTAGTTTGAAGACCGGAATTGATTCCTCTTCCTCAGGCCCCTGAATAAGCTTATAGGCTGACTTCACTAAATATAAACCATCAATTTCAGGTTCCCAAAACCATTTGTCAGGTCTGTCTCTTGTGAGAGTTACCAAGTCCAAGAGGGCGAGAAGAGAATCAAGCACCTGTATTTCTCTATCCAGCAACAGTCTCCGCCATTGTAATCTCCAATGCCACATGCCATTTGTCCACAGTCCCATGTCTCGGATCGAAGCATCTTGCTGTGAAGAAAGCAAGAATAGCCTAGGAAATTTGTCCTTCATCTTTGTCTGATCCAACCAAGGCTCATGCCAAAACTAAACCTCATTCCCTTCACCTATTCTCCTTTTAATTCCTTGATCAAACCAGCAAATGTTTGGATTGTCAAAACACGTTTAGAGGATGTCTTTCCACCATTCGGACGCTTTTCCCCTCCTTTCCACTGTGTCACCAAGATTTGGGATTGTATATTTTGCTCTCAAAACATTCCCCCATAGGCTATTTTGTTCATGCATTAGCCTCCATCTCCATTTCCCGAGAAGAGCTTTGTTAAAGACATTCCAATTCTTTATGCCTAGGCCACCCATCTCCTTCGGTTTACACACTACATCCCATTTTATCCAAGCAAGTTTTTTGTGCCCCTCCGCGCCACCCCAAAGAAAGGTTCTCATGATCCTCTTGCAAGTTTGGATCACACCTTTTGGCATCAGGTAGAATGAGAGGTAGAACAATGGGATCGAGGATAAGACACTGGAGATCAATGTAAGTCGGCCACCAAAAGAAACTGATTTTTGTCGCCATCGAGATAAGCGGCTTCGAAGTCTAGAGATCACTGGATCCCAAAAAGACAACTTTCTAGGATTTGCTCCCACTGATAAGCCCAGGTAGGTGAAAGGTATCTCCATCCTCCTACAATTCAGAACCCAAGCTAGTCTTTGTGCAAGTGCTCCCTCTAATGCAATTCCTCCTAGCTTGCTCTTGTGAAAATTCATCTTTAAGCCCGACACGAGCTCAAAGCATCTGAGAATGCATTCAATTGTTTGAGCATTTTGCAAAGAAGCGACCCCAAAGAACAAGGTGTCATCTGCAAATTGTAACATTGACACTGTTACCTCCTCGGAGTTCCCTAAATTATACCCCGAATACTTCCTTAGTTGCACCGCTTGTTTAAGCAAACCATTTAAACCCTCCACAACAACAAGGAAAAGCAAGGGGGCAATTGGATCGCCTTGTCTTAGACCTTTTTCCATTCCGAATTCATCCGTGGGGAATGATACAGTGTTTAAGTCAAGGAAAAGAATAGTGGACATGGTCAAGAATATTTGTGTTGTTCATCAATCTGCGAATTTCTTCCTTCTCACCACCACCCTCTCACCACTTAAGAAATCGCCATTTTCACACTAAGGCCAAACCAGTCATCATTATATATAGTAATAACCTCTTCTTCGACTTTCCAATGAAGATCCACACCGACGATGGCGGTTCACAAGGAACAGATTGGCGGTGCAAAGGATGAAGAGACGCCATAATTCCCCAACCACTAGACCTTGTTGTCTTGGATCACGTCACCTTCACCTCCGTCGCGAGGTTCGCCTCGTCACCTCTGTACCCTGCCACACGCAGCACCTTCCTGTCGACGGGCAAGTCACAGTCGAGGTCTCTGAGAGCCACCATTCCAGTCGTCATCGTCTCTTTCTCATCCTCTTATAACTTTCCCTCCAAATCGCCAGTCACCAGAGCTCACAAGGTTCAACAAGAAAAGCTCTGAACAACAAGTGAATAACAGGTTTCAGATCTGTTGGTGGTGGTGACTGGTTTGGTGATAGAGGCCATGTTTACCATGATCTGAAGGGGGAGAAGGGGGAAGGTGCTTTTGTGGGGTTTCACGGGTGTTGACCTGATGGAGGGCGAATAGAGCAATATGGTCGAGCTACATGTGATAGCGTTTGTGGTAGTTGGACGATGGAGGTCATGATGCGGTGACATGTGAGGGTGTGCAATTACAAGTTCGACGTGAAGCATTTTGACCTCTTAATTTCTGGGTTTTTGTTGTTGGAGGATGAGATGCTGAAAGAATGTAAAAGATGATGATGAATGAATTTTCTTTCTTGGTTTTTTTGTTGTTAAAAGATGAAAGTGATGATGAATAAAAATTAAAGATTAAATAGGATGTGAGCTTTTTTTTACTATAATTAATTTCCTTTTTAATAAAAAATATTTAACTTGTTGTAACCTGACGTTGCATTCTTTCACTGACATAGTTTGTCAAGCGAAATTTGTGCACGGAATAATGTTTTGTTTCCGCTTCTTATCCACTTCCACATTTGATGAATATGAAGAGAAAAGAGAAAAATGAGTAATATGATATTTGCTGTGACATGCAGAGGCGTAGCTAGGATTTTCACAAGAGGGGGGCCGACGTCGCAAAGATTATGAGCATGTTTGGATACACAATAAAAAATTACGATATAAAATAAAAATTATAATGGGCGGAAGCAAAAATTAAGAAAATTTGATTTTATCCATTTCTACTGCATGCATTATGACTTATAACATGATACAATAATTTTTTCACAAACACTACATATGCAAATCAATCGATATATACCTAATAATTTTCATAAGTAGAAGAAATACATAATTTGTTTGAGTGCAAATATACAATAGACATTAAGAAACTTATAAACTTGTCGAAACTGTAAATCACAATGAATAGAAAAAATGAGCCTGTTTGATTTATCGTTGGATAAAATTACATTGAGAAACAATACAGTTTGATATAACTTTGTTTGGTATAATTAAATTTAAAAGAATGGATTTGTATTTGAGAATGATGTGTAAGAGTAAGTATTAAAAAAAGAATGTTATTTGAAGTAAAATCACTTTTTCTTAACACATTTTTTAAGCTTGGAAACACATTTAAATTTGAAAAAAAATACTCAAACGAGATGACATTAATATACAATACGATATATGTTAATTTCTCCTCCAATATATAGTAACTAAAATGTGCATTTGTTACAATACAAGCAACTAGCTAGTGGTATTTCAATTCTAAACCAGCTCCATTTGTTTTGTTTTTAAAAATTCACCGCGGTCATAAGACTTTATATATACTATTAGGAATTAAAACTTGGAAGGTGGTGGCCATGGTGACATGAAATGCAGAAAGAAATAAGAAGAAAAATATGTGTAAATGATATGAGTGAGAAAATGAAGTGTGAATGTATAATGTATTATTACTCTTGTTACCATACTTCAGGGGAAGAAGCATACTTCTCACGCTTTCCAACATCATTCATAACTGACGAGTGGTGAACTATATGAAGTTCCTTTAAGTCCTTTATACTCAATCCACCAACGCATGAAGCTACTTTTCTCCAAGAAAATCTCAGGGGATACTGCATAGTTTTCAAGCAACCCATTAACATACTCCTCAAATTCAAGCAATTTCTTCAATGCTTCTTCATTTTCTTTGGAAACCTTCAACTCTTTGCATGAAAGGAGAGCTTCTTCCACATATGCCCAAAAACATGAATCTATCGTTAAAATAGCTTTCACATTCTTCTTGCTTGTACTCTCCAAATCCTGTTTTCTTCTATCCCACGCTTCCTTCAACCACTCCTGCAACACTTCGAAATGTTTCGACCTTTGAATCGCATAGTCTGTACCCCCCTCTTTATAGTATTGGGCAATAACTAAGGGTTCAACAATTCTCCTGTAAGTAGTCCCACCATAGAGATAGCGGTTACGAAAAGCCGAAACTTCTCTTCGAGGCTTCAATTTTGCTTCTTCAACCACTTTTTCCCAATAAACTGTTAGGTTTTTGTGGATCAGAATAACATCAAAGTTTGTTTCATGGTACATGTTCTTGTAGCAGTCATAGTACCCTATCCCTTGATCCTTAGTTACCTTCTTGTACCATTCAAGTTGGGCCAAGTATCCTTTCATTTCACTCAGTTTCTTCGGTGGATCAAAACTTATCCTCCTCTGCATAATAAGTTTTTCTTCTAGTATTTGCATCTTTGTTTCCAGAATCTTTACATCAATGCTCTGTTTTTGCTGCTGCCAAATCATATTTAGAAGAAATGAGGTGAAAATTTTATTTATGGTTACAAAAATAATAGTCACATTGCACAAAACTGAAAAACAAACTATAGAGGACTAAAACTAAACACCAACAGAAATGTAGTTATCTGTTAAGTTTCTAAAAACAGAATTTAAAGCTAGTGTAACAACCTCCTAACTCTCCCCGTGCTTGAACCTCCTTTTACTTGAACATGTATTCAATTTACAATATTCACGTACCTGCACATGTGGTGTCAGTCCTAGTGCCCGCAACTGCAAACTGATACAAATAGCAAATAATGAATCTTGATGCACTATATCTTCATCCCGAGTAGTAAAATCATTACAAATTGGTTTAAATTTGAGATTTTCAACTATACTTCCATAATCTGAAGATTGAAATCCTTGATTTTGTGCATGGATTGATCCAAATTCCAGGAGAATTTCCAAAATAGAGTCAGAGCTCTCATAACAAGTAGAACCTGCATCAGAACAAAAGAGAAATGTTCCAAAAGGCATATAGGCATTATTGGTTGAATTTTTACTAACAAAGAGCCTTGGAAGAGGGTCTTTGTGTGACACTACGTGTAGAAAGCAAGAACTCCAAATAGAACTACGTGATATGGCTTGCTTCAACTTTTTGTCACCAACAAGCGGTGAACCAAAGGTGATGCAGAGTGGGTGCTTCTTTCCTGAACCAATGTTGTCCAATAGTGATATAGTGAATAGAGAAGCAATTGATCCTCCTAGACCATGTCCAGTAACAATTAACTTGGTTGTGGATGAATTAGAAATATTAAGCTGCATTAAGATTGTAAATTATATAAGGCAATGCATGGGAAAGAACAAGATATGCCTAGAGAGATTCAGAAGATGTACAATATCTTTAAGATGAAATTCACCCCCCCCCCCCCCGATTTTACAAGGTTAACTATGATAAAAATGTTTAAAACATATTCACTGCAAGATGACCCAGCCGAGCCGCATTTTAGAGGGGCTTGGAGTTCACGACTCCGATGACGACGACCACCGTCATATACCAACGAAGGAATAGGGTTGCCGACGCATTAATTTCACCTCCTCGACTACTTCATACACATTATTATGATGATGATGATGTATTATTGGATATTTGGATATTTATATGTAAGTATGATTATGTTGATGTTCTGATTATTAGGTTGATGTCCATTGATTCCTCCATCCAGGATTGTAAATTTTTTAAACATATTGAGTTTTAGAATTTGAAATGCTAACGAAATAAGTTATGTTAGGGGTTTTATGTCTCGTAACCTTAAGTTACCCCAACTTTTAGATTTTCAAAATCTGATAGTGAAATAAATGAGAACATTTTAGTATTTTTAGTAGTGGGAAATAATGTGTTTGAAGTTGTTAAATTTTTTTTACTACATCGAAAGATAAACTACTATTTTTCAGGATTGATCCTTAGACATTCTTCTCCACAAACCATATGTACACGAGCTCTTACCACATGAATAGGAACTACTGAAGTTGTTAAATTGAAATCTGAATAATGTTGTGTTAACAATCATTTTTCACATTCACCTTTGATTAATATGAAAAGAAAAGAGAGAATATGAGTGATATAATCAATGTTATCAGACTCGGACCGAACCGGTCGGTTCTACCGGTTGAATTGGGAATTGGCCCCTAGACCGGTTCGGTCCGAAGTTCGGATCGGCCATACAATTGGCCCGTGGTGAACCGGTTCGGCTCATCCGATTCATCGTTGAAACCAGTGACTCGGCCGATTTTTGGTTGAACCGGCGAGTCACCAGATTTTTTTTCCAACATCTTTTTTTTTGTCAAACAACATCCATTAATTCCATAAAAAAGGAAAAAAAAGTGCCTAGGAAGGATGTGTAATAATTAGTAATAATAAAACAGAATGTGTAATAATTAGTAATAATAAAATTATGAAATCTTTTGGCGTAAGAATTAAAAAACTAGCTTTGAATATGTGGTGAGTTTGCTTGAAACATCATCACATAAAATAACTAAAACAACAGTTTCAAAAGTGACAATATTTACTTGTGGCATTTATTTTAATGTATATCAAATTTTGTGACATTTTGTTATGGTATTATGAATTTTTTAATTTTTTTAATATCAACCGAGTCAAACGGTTCAACCAGTGACCTAGTGGTCAGACCAATGACCCATTGCCCTGACCGAGTCGATCTCTGAGTCGAGTCTGATAACACTTGATATAATGTGTGATGTGACAAGAAACGCAAAGAAAAATATGAAAAAAAAAATTGTGGAAATATCATGACTCCATATAATCATTGAATTCCCTAACTTGTTGAGCTTTTCTTCCTGTTTTTCTTTTAATGAAAGAGTGTAGTTTTACAATTTGATATTTTAGTAGTGATCGATCAAGACATCCTTATATGGAAAAGTCAACCAGCTCTCAACTCAAGATCGCAATTCGATATTTCATTCAAAGGTGAAGTGTTTGATCGGATTACACATCAATATCTAGATTACTTCAACCAAAAATACATAGAAAGTAAGTTATTGATGCACTTCAAAATTCAATTAAAACCCAACTTAAGTTGATGACAATTGACAAATATCCATAAAAAGATTATTGGAACAATGAAAAGGAAAAGGATGATTAATATGTACCTCAGATTTCAACTCTTCAAGCTTGTGATGATTTCCATAAAAGAGGGAAAATGCAGTTTTGTTAACAGAGAAAAGTGGATTGCTTTCTGTGAAGAGAAGCAAATCAGAAGATGAAACCAGATCAGGTTGAAGAAGATCGGAAGAATCTGAGGTTACTGCCTCAAACGCTATAATTACCACATCCGTATTATCCGGCTCTTTGTAAACTTTCCAGGACAGTCCAAATATTCCCAAGTTGGAAACGACGCCGTCATGACGAGATGAGATAACATCCCAACACAAGTTATAAGAGTGATAAGGGAAATACTGATAATTAACGAGTTATATATGTTTCATTGGTTACATACTGTATAGAGTTTGTCATGGTACTAGGAAGAATGGAAGGACTTCGCGCGTGAGTTCTTGGTATATACTAGATGAGATGATTTACTAATAATAAATTGCTTTAATGTGTCTTCTTTTTTTAATCATACATTATTGGAGAGAAGACTCGATTTTTTTTGCAAGTGGTGGTTAGGTGAATTTTTTTTGGTAAGACCAAAGAAGGTTGTGTATCGATCCATTAATCAATACATATATTAAAAAAAGAGAGTGCTTATTAGGGTGCACTAGGTTTAAACGCTGTTAAATTGAAAATTCTTTAATTAAATAGTTATGATTGTTGATAATTGTTGAATTTACGTGATTTTCTATATTAGAATTGTCACTTATTTGTTCTTGATTTATTTCTCAAACTATCCCTCATTTTTGTATGTTGTAAATATTTTTTTTTTGAAAGGAAGTTGTAAATATTTAGATATTAGTAATATTTGGTCTTAGATACAATTTTAATCATCGTTAAACTTGCTTTTTGATTGCAGGAGAAAGGTTGATGAATATCCAAACAATTAAGTATGAATTGAAGCATTGATCTAACGGCTAGCCCCATTTGGACAGGAAGAAAACTCATCTATGAACGAAGCCGGGAGCTTCAGGCATTTTAAAGTAGCACTTAGCACTAGAAGTGGCGCTTAGCGCAAAATGCTCGATATGCTTCATTTAAAAGCTCAAATTGAACAGAGAAAAGAGATCTTTTGCAACTTCTTCAGATTTTAAGAGAGAGAACTCGACCAGAACACAGTGGATACTTGGGTGCACGAATTCTTTATCATCCGACGAGCTGGGGACGGTTCTAGGACGTCACGGGTCGCCAATTTCACCTTAGTTTTCTCTTTTAAGCTTGTTAGTAATCCATGGATATGGGTTGCTAAGTTTCTTTTGTTGGACTTGGATGTAGCCCCTTTAACTATGATGTATTCTTCTTGATTTCTATATAAAATATCGTTTCCATCACATGATTCAATGGTTTTCTCTTGTTATTTAAGCTATGTTTTAGTTTGCGCACCTAGAACATATCGCTTGATTCGGCGTAAGAGCGGAAGCTACGACGTCTAGAGTCCGACATATAGTTGATCATCTAATAAATCTAATTACTAGGAATAAAGTTAGGTTTGTTAGTCCGTTAAACATCTGAGCTTAAGTATAACTTAGTTTTTCTATGCATGTGAGGAATCAATGTTTAGGAAAGTGAGTTATAGATATCCGCTCATGTGAGGAATTAATGAAGTATGGTAGAAATGGTGTAGATGAATCATAGATAGGAATGAATTTGCATATAGAATCATAAGACACTAATAGTTAAACGGTGAACTCCAATTCCAGCAGTTTTCTCTCTTGATATCCACCATCTTTTATATTGCTTAATTAGTTTAACTTACACGTGCTTTTTATTACCGAAACAATCATCAATCTATTGGAAATTCATTGCTTGAGTAGTCTAACTAGAGAACGACATTTATGCTTAAGTTAAAATATGCTGGAGAATTGATATGAAAGATTGATGTTGATTTGTAACATTAACGAGACTTTTTCTCACGAAAACCATATATAATGGAGCTGGGCGTTGGGTAGAGGAGCTTAGCTAGCTAGTTGCCTATTTTTTTTCCTACCTCTTTTGTCAACATACTAGCTAGTTGTTATCTAATAATAATGGGTTTTGTTAAAAAATATGGTTAGCAAGCGTTGTCTAAATGATTCATGATAAAGTTAGTTTGGGTTAAATAATCCATCATCCAATCACATTGGAGATAAGTGAGTTGGAAATAAATTAATAAATAAAATATAAAAATTTCAACTCACTTATCTCCAATATGATTGGATGATGGATTATTTAACTCAAACTTTATCATGAGTCATTTAAACAACCTCATGATTAGCATATAAAAAACTAGAATAATTAAGGTGTTATTATTTCATTGGAAGCATCGTTTTTCCTTCAATAATAATATACTCACAAAACATTTTTTATAAGTGTGAACAAACAATTATTATTTTCCTTCAATTATTGAGAGGCCAGCTAAGTTGATAATATGGTTTGCATTTGTATATGATAAATTTAGAAGACTAATTCAAGAACCCAAGGGCGTTTCTTAAATCCAAAGTCCATATAACTCGCTAAAATTAATCTAAGAAAGGTAAGCCGATTAAAAGATTGACCCGATTAAAATTAATCTAATAAGTTTTTCTTCTAGTTTTTGCATCTTTGTTTCCAGAATCTTTACATCAATGCTCTGTTTTTGCTGCTGCCAAATCAAACTTAGAAGAAATGAGGTGAAAATTTTGATTTATGGTTACAAAAATAATAGTCACACTGCACAAAATTGAAAAAGAAACTATAGAGGACTAAAACTAAACACCAACAGAAAAGTAGTTATTTGTTAAGTTTCAAAAAACAGAATTTAAAGCTAGTGTAACAACCTCCTAACTCTCCCCATGCTTTTAACCTCCTTTTACTTGTTGAAGATGTATTCAATTACAATATTCACGTACCTGCACATGTGGTGTCAGTCCTAATGCCCGCAATTGCAAACTGATACAACTAGCAAATAATGAATCTTGATGCATTATATCTTCATCCCTAGTAGTAAAATCATTACAAATTGGTGTAAATTTGAGATTTTCAACTATATTTCCATAATCTGCAGATTGAAATCCTTGATTTTGTTGATGGATTGATCCAAATGCCAGAAGAATTTCCAAAATAGAGTTAGTGCTCTCCAAACAAGTAGAACCTGCATCATAACAGAAAAAAAATGTTCCAAAAGGCATGTAGGCATTATTGGTTGAATTTGTACTAACGAAGAGTCTTGGAAGAGGGTCTTTGTCACTACAACAAAACAGGCGGTTAGCGGCGGTTGAAAGTGGGACCGGCGGCGGTTGAAACCGCCGCTAAATATATCTGCCGGCGGTTGGCCAAGCGCCGCTAAGTTGAGCGTCGCGAGAGCTTTAGCGGCGGTTGTGCGGAACCGCCACGCAAACCGTCCCAAGATAGTTTGCGGCGGTTGTAACCGCCGCTAAGATCAATACATAAACGCATTCAATCTAAGAGTTTCCCGGCGATTGTAACCGCCGCTATTTATTTGGTTAACTTAACGGCGGTTTCAACCGCCGCCATGTCTCCAGAAAATTGAAAAAAAAAATTGCAAATTTTTTCAACCTGCTTTCTAATTTTGCATACATAATAAATTGATCCAAACAAGTTATACCACAAGAACTCCATTCAAACAAACCAAAATACTTCCATAAGTATTGTGTAGTAGAACACTAAGTATAAAAGAAATCAATTCCAAGTTCCAACCATACACTAAGTAACGCAACCTGCCAACCTCTAATGATAGAAAAAGCAAAATGCATAACAGATGAGTAAATTCTTAACAAACAGAGAAAGCAAGTTCCAGGATCCTCTTAATGCTTATGAGGGTCCTTGGCAAGAAATGAAGTTTGTGCATTTTACCCTGCTCTTCCTCTTAAAATTAAGCAAATCAGCAACTCGAAAGAAAGAGAAAACCCAGTTTTCACTGCTTTTTCTCCAGCATGTCAATTCTGCCCAAAGAAAAAAATACTCTTATTATTCCATTGTTCTTTACACATACATAATAAAGCTTAGGTGTTTATATATGTTTAGCTAGGAATCCACCTAAGTCTATAAGAAGCATAAAAACAGTTAATCATATTACTTATAAAACAAAGAAGAACCATATTCATCCAACACATTTGGAAATAGACCATGAAAGAGTAAGTTGGAAGAATAATTTATGAATGTTATTTCTTGAGTTTGAATTGTACAGAAGTGATTTACATTATATAGACTTGTGGAAATTACTATTTGCCAAAAACAGAGCTATATTAAAGGAAGAGCTTAATACAAATATTTATAATAATTACTCAACTTCAGTTTGTTCAAGATTTGAGCTTGGGAAGTGCGAGTTTATATCAGCAGCTTCAACCTAAGTCAAAATGATAGAGTTACAACATTATTCACTATCATCCTATTCCAACCTTAGTGATAAGACATACAAAATGATTATAGTTACAAGAATATAAAAAATCATTAAAGGAATCTTGATACATCAAAGTTGAAGGGACTAGAAGTTACAAAAACATTATAAAAGGAATTACCAAGAAAGCATCCGAGTTTCTAGTTTCAGGAACATTATACGTTTCCATACCAGAACAGCCACCACTGTAGACAGTCCAAGAAACAAAACATAAGCACACATAACAATTCAAAAACTACTAAATGATAGAAAATAACATCAGAGATACAATGCAGAAAAACTATTGGGGGCACTTATCAATCAAGGATTAACACAATGAAGACTCAACAAACAACTAACTAATCTTAATTGAAGTGTCAGCAAAATTGAAAAAGGATCCCAATAGAATTGAAAAAGCCCCTTGGTAAAAGGATTTCATAATCAAATATCACTCTACCAATCAAACAAATTTGCCCTGCACCACTCCAGTTCGGTTGAACCCTAGATGCACATCTACAAAATGCTTCTAAATGGAGGAGCCAATACAGACACCCTTGAATTTCAGCTATTAAAATTACACAACAGCCAACTCAAGATCTCCAAAATCGAAATACAGAAACCAATTCCACAACGAAACCAAATAATGAAAAATTCAACTCCAACAAGCACAATCAAGTGCCCCACCGCAAACAAACACACAAGCAGAACCACAAAAGACCTACAATTATTCACAACGCATTGATGAAAAAGAACTTCAATCACAAAACAGAAATGAGGAATCGGCATGTAGAGAAAAGCGAAATTACCCAAAAACAAAGAAGGAGAAAACCAATCAATGCGTGGTCAGCGAAGAGCTTTTTGCAGAATCGGCGTTGTTGGAAGGGGCAAAGAGAGATGACGCAAGAGGGTTCTGCAACATCTTGTGATTGGAATCACGAAACCCTAACCATGAACACGAAACAGTGAAGATGGGAAACCAATTTTCCATAGAATAGATCTGAAACCTACCATGGAGATGATGCGAGACAGAGCGTGGCGATGTGCGTCGAGAAACGAAACGGAGATGAAGCTTAGCCGAGGGAGGAGAATCGAGTTCGAATTGGTTGTAGGTTTTGTCGTGGCTGAGTTTGGTAGCTCGATGGCGTCGTGGCTACTGATGGGTCGACGGTGAGGAGAGGGTCTCGAACCACAGGTGCCATGGTGGCTTAGGTCGATGGGGGTGAACCTAACCTAACAATTAGGGTTTTGTAGAAGAAGGTTGTGTCGTGATGATGAGAGAGGATGAAGATGGAGAAGACGACATGGTAGAGAGGACCATGGTGGAGAGGACGGAAAACAGACGGTTTGTGAGCGACACAGAGAGAGGTATGAGGGTCTTGGTGAAAGATTGGAATAGAGGGAACTGCAATTCTCTTCGTGCGTGTTGAGGATTTTGGATTTAAAAAACAGATACCGGCGGTTGGAACCGCTGTTAGCATAAAACATTTACCGGCAGACAAGACCAACCGCCGCAAACTGCCAAGTTTTAAATAGGAGCGACGGCGGTTGCATAAACCGCCGCAAAAAAGTGGCCGCTAAATGCCTGCTTTCTTGTAGTGTGTGTGTCACAACGTGTAGAAAGCAAGAACTCCAAATAGAACTACGTGATATGGCTTGCTGCAAATTTTTGTCACCAACAAGGGGTGAACCAAAGGTGATGCAGACTGAGTGCTTCTTCCCTAAACCAATGTTGCCTAATAGTGATATAGTGAATAGAGAAGCAACTGATCCTTCTAGAGCATGTCCAGTAACAACTAACTTTGTTGTGGTCTTGTGGATAAATTAGAAACATTAAACTGCATTAAGATTGTAAATTATATAAGGCAGTGCTGGGGAAAGAATACGATATGCCTAGTTGAGATGCAGAAGATGGACAATATCTTTAAGATGATATTTAGACCCTTGGTTTTACAAGATTAACCATGATAAAAATGTTAAAAAATCCAATGTTGGATGATCTATCCGAGCTGCATTGTAGAGGGCCTTGGAGTTCACGACTCCGAGGACGACGACCACCTTCATATATCAACAAAGGAGTAGGGTTGTCGACGCTTTCACCTCTACTACTTCATACGCATTTTGATGATGATGATGATGTATTATCGGATATTTGAATATTTAGATGTACGAAGATGTATGAATATATATTATGATGATGATTATGTATGGATTTCTTATCCTTGTGTTGTTCTTATTATTACTTTTGTTGGTTCTTGTGTAAGTGTGATTATGTTGATGCTCTGATTATTAGGTTGATCTCCGTTGTTTTGGAATCCAAATTCTGGATTGTAATTTTTTTAAACATACCAAGAGGATGAGGAAGCAGGGTTGTTTGCCTGACACCAATGACACCGAATTAGATAATTTTCGGTCTTCCAGCATGAGTTCAGGTGCAGTCTTAGATCCCTTGTATGAAGTAGATATCATTGAACAAAATGATTGCTCTATGGATGAGGACCTCCATAGATACCATAGTGAGGACCTTCATAGTCCTATCAGTTCAGGTGATGAGTGCAATAGTCAAACCAAAACTACTTTCTCACAACATGATGAACTTGCTGGATTTGGCAACTTCTTTTTGCGGTAGGTCAAGATGCCAACAACCACCCGCATGCAGTTGCCTATGCAGATGTGAATGTGGAAAATAAAGACAATTGGAAATGGTTTCTGAAGCTACTCCATGGAGATTTAGGAGATTATAGACACCATGGTTGGACTTTCATCTCAGCATGCATGCAGAAGGTAAACCATATCCATTCCTTTTTTACATATTTGTAGGGACTAATTTGATGTAGTTTTTATATATCTAGGGACCAATTTAACTGTAAGTTGTTATCTTTTAGGACCAATTTGAAATATTCTGTTTTTTGTGCAGGGTCTCATCCCTTCAAGTTCTATGCAGGAGGTTATGCCTGGGGTGAGTCACAGATATTGTGCAATGCACATTTGGAGGAATTTCAGCAAACAATAGAAAACGATTTGGGGTATTGCCCCGCCACATTCTTCTGAGTAGATCCGTCATTCCCAAAGGATATCCTGACACATACAGCAAAGAAGTTCAAATCACAAACGAAATATACCAAATTTAATTACCAGCTCAAGCTCAGTGACAGAGTCCACATATGAAACATCAGCTAAAACAGAACTCTTTTGCATTGTCATTCTTCTGCCAAAGAAACCATTCTTTACCTCTTCTTCTCTGTGTGCCTACGCTCCTTTTTCTTTTCCACGAGAAATTCTATCTCATGGATTTGCTATCCTCACGCTACTGTAGCCGTGAATCTTAATTAATTGATTTGATGAGGAAGATGAGCTGGGAATCTTAATTAATTTTCGTAGACCTGTATGAAGTCAATTTAGTGTGTATTTTAATTTATACGTACAAACCTACCACATGACAACCACCTATAATATATGGTAATATTTCTTTACAAGTAACATACGTATTAATTAAGAAATATGAAAGTATTAATTCTTTATGCCATAGACAAGTCATATATAGAAAATGCATGCACTCTGGTTTCACATATTGAGTGGGAACCCAGCTAGGCATTAATATATGGGTCACAAACTAGTCTCAAGCTGGTTTCATCTTTCTTCCTCGGTACCCTTATCCTATGTGCAACCACCAGAAAGTAGGCCGGCGGCCACTGCTTTTGCTGCTTCCGGCAAGGCAATCCCGGTGGTGGATCTTGGTGGACATGATCGTGCTGAAACCTTGATGCAGATTTTGAGAGCTTCCGAGGAATATGGATTTTTCCAGGTTCATACCTTTGCTAATTTTTTTTATTGTATTTTACTTTCCCACATCTTATAATTTCACTACTTTTACACTTTGAGTGGTAGAGAATAGGGAGATAGAGAATAGAGAGTAGAGAAGAGTCAAGATGAGTAGAGAAAAATAAGTGAGAAATAAAAAAGATTTATGAGTTGTTTGGTATGATAGAAAGAGAAGAGAGATAGAAGAGAAAGAATGACATAACTTATCTCTCCCTTCCTTTGGTTGAATAAAGAGTGAAGAGAGATGATTGATTTTGTGGAAAATGACATATTAACCATAAATATATAATTATATTTAAATAAGTATAATGATGATAGAGGGATAAAATTGGAAACTAGCTAAAAAATAAGTCTTCGTCTCTCACTTTCTTCTCATTTTGAGAAGACGCAAAAAAGTGATTGTGGCCCACCACTCCATCCTCCTCTCCCCCCTCCCTCCCCCTAACAAAGGTGACAAAACTTTCTCTTCTCTATCCCTCTCTTTCCTATCTCTTGATTTTATTTTATTTTGATAAGCCAATGAATTTAATAAAAAGGAGTACAAGGGGTACTCCACCAATAGTACAAGAAATAAATAAAGAAAAAAGCTTCAAACCAACAAACAGACAACATCTAGATACACAAAGTCTAACTCTTCTCTAACTCTCTATTCTCTAACTTCGTTCTAACAAACAAACCGTTAGGGTGTGTTTGGATTGATGGTTGAATGTTGAATGGGGTGGGATGAGCTGAGATGAATTTATGTTCCATTATCCGAGTATGTTAAATGATGAGAATGAAATGGAATGAAAGGTGATGGAATCCATTCCATTACTTGCCATCAATCAATTTTTGAACCTAGCCCTAATTTGGATGGAGTGCAATGGAGACACTCATGATAACTAATGGTGTATTAGTGAGTTCTGTTTTAAAGCCGATGGGAGAGAAAGGAAGGGGAGGCTTATTAGAAACTTTCCCCTTGTTTATGAGATTTTAGGGAGGAGGAAGGGTTTGGAGTATTTCCGAAATCGATCCAAGACCCTTCCAAAACCCTCTTGTAGTTATATTTTATAGCTCCCACAAATTGGAGTGTTTACAACTTGCAAACAAACGAAGGGTTTACCCCATTGCCCCTCCCCTCCCCTTACCCTCAAAGCTTTTTCCTCCCCTTCCTTAAAAATTCAGAAATACACCCTAAACCTTTTTGTTTTTTGAAAGCAAAAATAATTTATTTTTAACATTTAATAAACTTGAGAACAAAGCTATCTCAATTGAGCATAGAACGAGACCATACTCCTCCAACCATATTTGTGCCCATGTGAAAATATTTTTTTACAAAATAAGACCAACTAATCATATTTGACATTACACAACGAGTTTTGATTATTTGCACTCTTTTTTCTTCTCCATCTTGGGCTGGTTAGGAACTTCTAGCTCGTCAGACTCGCCTAATTAACTCCAAAGCATATCGATGGGAAACCCTCTTCTAAATGACCTCATGGGTCATGGCGAGTGAGGGTCCCCAACAAGAGATCTCGAGGCGGGCTATGCACACTCTTGAAGCGGTTCACCTGATTCGAAGGATTTTAAGGCAGCCAACTCAGAGTCAAAGAGGGCTCCATGTTTTAAGGCGACTGATAGCGAATCTGCAAGTGTACAGATTGCTCGAAGTAGTAAAAAGATCGAACCACAAGGATTGCGTAGTTTATACTCTAAATTAACTAAACTTAGAATGATAGGACGTAAAAATAAAAATACAAATAAAGAGATGATTGATTTTTCGTAAGTAACTTAACTGCAATAAAATTAAAGAAAGCGAATAACACAGTTGAAGTGAATTCAATTTAAAAGCGCGCTAGGGATCCTGATTTCGTTAACCCTCTCCCTATGTATCTCCCCAATCAGTTATAATTATGTATCAAATTAAGTTTCAAGGTGCTAAGCCTAATTGTCCACTTTTCAATTCCTTGCATAAGTGTCCCTTCCAATTAATTAGTGATAGTTAATTTCTTAGTACCTAATCCTAATTAATCTGAGATAAAAGTTCAATTTAGATCAGGCAAACACAAGCAATTTGTTACCCTTATCCCTAAGGTGTAAAGACCCTTGCTCAATTCCTCCCCAAATCCCTAAATTCTACCAATTTTCCAATTGCATAGAAAATAGTAAGACAAACTATTGCAATAGAAAGTTTCAATTAAACCAGAGGAGAAATTCAAGAACTAAAACAGAAATCATAATCATAACTGAAACTTGGTTCAAAACATAGTTTAAAGGAAAACTAGATCAATCACCCTAACACAAAGGGAGTTTAGCCTGACATAGTCATGGAAACAAATCAAAATTCAAGCCAAACCTCAAAATCTTGACAAAGAACCAAGTAAGCTCTAAGCAAAAACCCAAAAACGAAGCTCTCAAAGTTCTAACGTGAAAAAGTGTCTAAATTAGGTTTAAAACGCACTTAAATAGAGTTTGACAGATATTTCGCGCAAATGCGCGAACTTCGTGAAGGAACTCGCGCAAAACTGGCGCAGAATTTTCCAGCAGCTACTTCCTTGGCGCATCTGCGCGAAACGCAACAGGAAATTGGTGCAGAACTGGCGCAAAGAAATCCAGATTGCTCCAGACTTCGAGATTCTTGGCTCTCTCCCTTGATTTGCTCATTGATTCCATATCTTCTCCTAAAATACAATAATAATAAAGGAAAATAATTAAAAACCAATAATAGAGATTAACTAGAAGATAGAGTAAGATACCGAATTCAAATAACTTGATTAAATCCTAATGAAATCTATAAAAATAACATAAAAAATATAGAAAAATACTAAAACTAAATGAAAACATTAAAATGCATGAACTAAGCCTAAAGTGTCCTAAAATGACCGAAATATCCTAAAAAATATATTAAACTACATGCAAATAAACCAGGAAAATAGCCTTAAATCCCGGGTCATCACACCCCTATACTCAACGACAGCTTGTCCTCAAGCGTAAACTTAAGGTTGCTTGTCCTCAAGCTCAATAAAACATTTCAAAGTAAGATGCTATTATACATATTTTCACAAAAGATGCATGATATGAGTTCCTCAAAATAGTTCATGCAGAGAATCAAGCTTAAAAAAAACTAAGTAACCTTCAGTAAGTGGAAACAAGAATTATAGAAAATACCAAGATGTGGGGTTTCACATTTTATTCCTATTTCCCCAACCTCATATTGAGAATGCACTAATGATGGCCAACAGTTTTATTTTATTCTGAGCACACACATGTTTCCTTTCTTTTTCAATTTAGCTTTTTCCCAACCCTTCACAGTTATTACCAACTCAGGGCGAAATTCTTTTCTTTTATTTAACAAGGTCAGAATATGATTGGGGGTATGCTCAGTGGTGCAAATACTTCCCATTCCCTTACTCACATTCTTTCCCTATTTTTTTCATTTTTAGCACTTTAGCTTTACTTTCACATGTGTGCCTCTTTTGTAACCTCACAGCCAAAAAGAGTGTAGGCTCAATATAAAGATTAAAAGGAAAACTACATATTTTATGCATTATCCCCACTAACCTGGAATCTTAATAACCTTACTGCACTTTTCCAAAACTCACTCAAGTCTTTATCACCCAACTCTCCACATGTTCCACAAGTTTCACTCACACTCATGCAACAAACACTTTTTACTATAAGAACTAGCATCAAACTCAGAATAAATATTAGAAACAACAAGCATTATTCAAGCACAAAAGTGTGAATACCACGAATCCAAGGCATGTGCATACTAGTGTGTGCAATCTAAATAACTAAATGCTAAATGCATGATCATGAAATTAAATGAAAGATGAGTGGTTCAGTAAAACTCTCTGTACTCAGATTGGGTGCAAACAGTGATAGCACCAGGACTCTGTCAACCGGACCCTCCAGCTCAATTCTGATCATGTAAATCACTTAGTCCTTGTAAAAATGAACACACAATTAAACTACCACAATTATAACTCAAATAACTCATGAGAATACTAAGACTCAACAGAAAATAAAGACTCAAACTAAAAAGCATATATTTTTTTTGTTTTTTTTTTTAAAACTTTTGGCGTAATTGCGCCATATTTAACACAGTAGCCCAGGAAAAACTCGCGCAAAATTTTCCAGAACCACGTATGGCCGCGCATTTGCGCGAAAAGGGAGGAGATTCTCGCGCAAACAATTCCAGAATGGTTTCCAGTTGCGCATTTGCGCGAACTTATACCTGGGAACCGCGCAGAATCCGCGCAGGAAATTCCAGAAACGTTTTCTATCATTTTTTTTTCAAAACTAACACTACGAAACCGGAAATAAAAAGAAAAAAATTTATTAAAATTAAGAAAGCAAAACGAAAATGAAATTAAAACTAAACTACCGCTTGGGTTGTCTCCCAAGAAGCACAATTTTATAGTCTTTGCTAGACTTCACCGGACTAAGGATTCTATCCGGGGTTTACCCCATAGTGCATTGCACTTCCAGGTTCCTTAAACTCAGCACACATTTTCACCATGTTCTTGCAAGCAATCTCAAAAGCGTGAACACAGTTATTCAATTTGGAGTTAAAAGGGATAGGAGGTTTCTCATCTTTCTTATGTTTTGGCTTCCATATGAAGGACTCTCCTTTCGCTTTCTCCTCTTTCCGCTCCATGTTGGCCACGACTGTCTCCCGTTGAAAATAAGTGTATTAGAAGGAAAACAATTTCAAGTTTGACGTGTTTCTAGTCTTCTAAAACAAAACAAAAAATGTTTCATTTGTATGTGAGCTACATAATAAATGTTTAATGTGAAATTAATTTTTTTGATTTAGGTTACCAACCATGGAGTTTCCCATGAGTTAATGGAGGATACACTGAATATTTTCAAGGAATTTCACGCCATGCCTGCTGAAGAAAAGATAAGTGAAAGTTCCCGGGACCCAAATGGAAGTTGCAAGCTCTATACAAGCCGTGAGATTAACAACGAAGGTTGCATTCAGTTTTGGAGGGACACATTAAGACAATTCTGTCCACCTTCTGGAGAATTCATGGAGTTTTGGCCTCAGAAGCCTGCAAGATACCGGTATCAAGAAATTTACAATTCTCTTTCTTTCATTTTTCTGTCTTTTTAGCCTAAATAATATTTTCACTATACTATGCTAGTTCTTCTATTTGCATGCTAGTCTTTATTAATGTTATTTCATTGTTTTGATTTTTTTCTCTTCACGAGAGATGAAATTGTTTATTTTGATGATTTCTTCGATACCTTTTTAAAATGAAAAGATTATATTCCATACAACTTTATCTTAATGTTTCATATTATTTTTTATAAATTATTTTTTATAATTTACAATATAATCATAATATTTTAAATAATCGATGGACGGCCCCCTTTTTTATATGTGTAACAGTTTCCTTTTATTTTACATTTTTTTATCATGTTGGCGCGTAAAAATTGGCCAGTTTATAACGGCTATAAGAACAAGTTGAAGGGATGTATTACTATTAACTGACTTACAAGTGGCTAGCCGTTTGGCTTGTGCCCTTTATAAAGATTTCTAGCTTGTAAGTACAATATAATTTAATTAACTAGAGATTGTTTGTTTATGGTACTCTTCAGAGAAGTGGTTGAGAAATATACACAGGAACTGAGAGAACTAGGATTCAAAATTTTAGAGATGCTATGTGAAGGGTTAGGACTTGATCCAAGATATTGTTGTGGTGGACTTAGTGAAAGTCCATTATTGCTGGCTCATCACTATCCACCTTGCCCAGAACCGAGTTTAACATTGGGATTACCTAAGCATCGAGATCCTACCCTTGTTACAATTCTTCTTCAAGATAAAGATATAAATGCACTTCAAGTATTTAAGGATGGGGAATGGATTTCTGTTGAGCCAATTCCCTATGCATTTGTAGTTAACATTGGGCTTCTATTGCAGGTATATCAAATGCATATGAATTTGATTCTACTATCATTTTTCCCACAGATTTTTTTTTTGATAAGCATTTTTCCCACAGTTAATTTGTTAGTTGTACTCCTAAAATGTTTATATATCATAAGGGTTTCCATGACAAAATGAAATTCATTCATGTGATTGATATGTAGATCATTAGCAATGGAAGACTCGTTGGTGCTGAACACCGTGTTGTCACAAATTCAAGTGCTATGAGGACCACTGTTACCTATTTCATCCGCCCAATAAAGGAAGAGATTATAGAACCTGCAAAGGGATTGATAAGATGTGGTGCTTGTCCCATCTACGGGTCCATTACATTTGAAGAGTTTTTTACAATTAACATGAACAAAGGTCCTGGAACTGAACCAGAATTGCTCTTATATTCTTCGCACGTAGAGAGTAAAACAACTATATAGAATATCGTGCGAATTTATCTGGCTTCCACGCACATGAATTATCTACAGAGTATTAATTAAACTTGTTTGTCAATTACTATTCTTATTCAATTACTCTACATGTTCCCATATAAGTGTCACTTTAAGATTGTTGCACACGTATTAAAGAATTATATTTAATGTTTTTGTTTTATTAAAATTACAATGTAACTCCGTTATATATCATTTATCTCTCTTATTAATTCTGCATTTTCAATTCTTCTACCACCAATGAATTAAGGGTACAATTGGTAAAGTATAATTAATGATCTTTTGAAAATGTAAGGTAGCGTTTTGAAGCTGAACAGAACGGGACGGAACGGAACAGGACGAGACGGAACAGAACATAACAGGAAAAAATGTTATGAGCACTATGTTTGGTATATACCCCGCGGATGGAACAGGACCATAAGATTGATTACATAAATACCCTCATCATGTTTATCATTTAACCCTAAAAGAACTTTCCCCCAATTTGAAGGTTTGAAGATTCATACAAAAAAGTGAAGCTTACAATCACCAAATCTAGTACAATATTCATTCAGCAAAAAGTCTAGATATACAAATTCGTTCACTAATAATAAGCCTTACTATTGTTGATTTAAAAGAAAAAAGCTTTGCTATTGTTACGAGGATTGGGTTTGGAAAATCCAGATAAGTTTAGAAGTAAAATATTAAAAATGGTATATATGTATGAAATTGGTGTAGATCTGATGTTGGAGAAGACGATCAATCCATGTATATGTATACAGCGCTAAGGGCTTTGACTGTGGAAACCAAGACGGAGTGATATGGATGATGAAAGTTGAGATGGGGAAGACGGCTCTACAAAAAGACAAGGAGAGTTGAGAAAATAGACTCAGAGTAATTTCGTCACAATAAAATATTTTAATTGTGTCCCGTTCCGTTCTCTTCCGTTCCACCCTTTTCAACGGAACCAAAATGTCATGTTCTAAAAGCTTTTTGTCCTGTTCCGTTCCATCTTAAAAGCATGACAAACACAGAACGGAACGTGTGTGTCCTGTTCTGTTCCCTTCCCACCTGTCTACCAAACGCTAATGTCAGTTAAGAATGATCAAAGTAATGTCAGTTATACAGTAAGAATAAAAAAAGTAATTTGTAGTAGTAAACTAAAAAATCTTGTAATGTGAATTGTATAAAGACCGATTAATGATTTGTACTTCCTCCTTCCGTTTATAGTTATAAGATTAATTGAGAATAATTATGCTTATTAAAAATACATGTAATGAGACTAATTAATGCATTAGTCTTATAGAAAGTTATAAAATCTTTCAAAATTACATTCATGGATCATTTAGACAACCCCTTGTATATTCTTCATTTTATCTCACTATATCTTTAAGGTTATTTATCTCTCTTTTAAATGCAATGAGAGTAAATATGAAAAAATATAATAATTTTTTTCTTAAAATTAATAGAGTCTTCTATAAAGAGACACCACATTTTTTCTAAAGGGTCTTATAATTAGAACAGAAAAATTACTATTATGCACAAGATCTTGAAAACTTAATGCAGCTACAAATTATTCATTTCTTATGTTATTAGGCAGAAAATTTTGCCTCTACAAGTGTGATTCATGTTTGAAAATAATGAAATCGCCTGACCCAATTAATCAAAAAACATGGGCGTCCAAGTTACGTTTGGACAAGCATATTTCACACAAGGTGGATGTTTGAGGAAGGAACTCGTTGGCGAGTTGGTGATGACAAGAGTATTAACCTTTGGAAGGATAAATGGCTTCCAAGTGGGGTTCCAACGGTTTTTAGAGAAGATTTGGCAAGGGATAGTAATCTGGTTACTTTTGCTGATCTTTTTGTACAGAATTTGCAGGTGTGGAACAAGGATTTAATTGAGATGGTATTCTGGCCTTCGACAGCGCGTGAAATTCTTCAAATTCCGCTACCAATTGGCCCTTCAACTGATGTTTTGTTCTGGCCTTTTACTTTTGATGGGGCATATAATACTAAAACCGCATATGCTTTTTTGAGGGAGAGGAAGCTGCTTGGAGAGCCGTCGACCTCCACTTATCAGCAGGCCCATCACTCATTTTAGAGATCATTATGGGCAGCAGATGCGTTGCCTCGCTGCAAGGAGTTAGCTTGGCGCACGGCTAAGAAAATGCTTCCTGTGAGATTTGCATTACGGAAGCGTGGAGTAGAGGTTGAAGAAGAGTATCCCCTGTGCTGTTCTAGCCTAGAAACGATGACGCACATTCTGTTTGTTTGCCCGATAGTGTCACGGTGGTGGCTGGCTTCTCCCATGGGCGTTCGTTTCCGAGATGGTGAGGATCCTGCTGACTTTATCCAACAGATTTTGGACCATCATGATGACCAGCTAAGTGGCCAATGTTTCACCTTCTTGTATGCGGTTTGGGAGCTGAGGAATAGCGTGATTCACCAACAGAAACCGATCAATTTTGAGGCTTTTCTGTCGCGGTTTCACAGCTTGGGGGAACTGGCAACGCGCCAGCCGGTGGTGACTACTCCAGCGCATAACAGGAACGTCGCGAGGGCAGTATGGACACGTCCGAGAGGAGATGTTATCAAGATTGTTGGTCATTTCGCAAGTGTACGAATACCTCTGGGTTTTAAAATATCGAACCACAGGGATTGTGAGTGAGAATTGTTGATTTAAGCCTAAAGTTTGCAAGTTTCTAAAGCAATAAAATTAAGAAAATGGTTTTGGTTGTTTGTGACAAAAGTTTTGCAAAAGAGCAATGTTGAAAATGTTGTAAATAACAATTGATAGGAAATTGCCTTGGGTTGTTGATCATCTAATCCACTTTAGTCCACCTATCCTATGCATGTGACACCTTGATTTATCTCTTGTTGTTATAGCCTATGTACTTACTAGTTGATTCCTCACAAAAGTAATTCTCTCAAACTGAAAGTTAAGCCCAATTCCTTGTGTACTTAAACATTCATAAGAGGTTAATAAGCATGTATATTCAGGCCAACAAAACCCTCCCCTCCCTCTATGCCTAGAAGCAAGTATAGAAGATCTATTCCAATTCATGTCCCTAAATCATAACAAACTTCCATTTGATTATAATCTAGCCTATAGCAAAGGTGAACCAAAGCTAAACATGCATAAAGGAAATGAAATACAAGATTAAATCAAGAACTCATGCATAGAGATAGGATTTAACAAACTAAAACTTCATAGAATCTCTTAACCCAAAGCAAGAAAAGAAACTAGCCAATCATGGCTAGTGAATTCATGCAGAAAAGGTAATGAAAACCTGAGAAAAATACAAGTTGGAAGCCTTCCTACAGCCCCAAGGTTCTCCTCAGCTCTCAAACTTGATCCAAAAATTAGTAACAACTCCTCCCAAAGAAAATGGCCTAAAACCTTATTTATACAGAAAAAATACGAGTCTGGGCGCTCAGGCGCCAATTGCATGCCCAAAACATGCTCTCTGGAGCTAATTGGCGCCTAGGCGCCAATTCCAAAAGCTTCAGGAAATTGCACTAGCGCCTAGGCGCCAATTCCCAGCGCCTAGGCGCTCAAGCTCGCTTGGAAAAGACTTTTTGGCTTCTGTAACTCCTCTTTCAATCTTCTTTAACCCCTCTTTAAGTCCTCCTTCAATTCCATGCTTCTTGGCTTTCTTTCTCCTTCAGTTTCTGCTCTCCAAACCTAACCAACAAGTCAAGAAAGAATCTAGAAGCTCAAAGAGCTCATTAGCACAAGAGGTCCTTCATAAAACAAAAGAAAATCATGCAAGTCCTAAACTTAACTTAAAATGCAAGAAAACTCCCTATAAAACTACAAAATTACCAAAACAAAACAAAGACTCAAGAAAAGATAAAAATGCATGAAACACTACATGAGACTCAACAAAAAGACTCAAAACAAACAAAGAAATAACCCTAAAAAACACTACTAAAACAGGGTCATCAAAGATCAACTTCGACGCCACTTGGATGCTTAATGTGGGAGCTGGACTTGGTTTTATAGCACGGGATGAGAATGCCCAAGTCATGGCAGCAGTTATGGCTCATCCAGTTGAGGCCATTTCTCCTCTAGTAGCGGAAGCTTTGGCATTTCGTTGGTCCCTTTCCCTAGCTAAGGATTGTGGGTTTCAACAGGTGTGTTGTGAGACGGATAATTTGCAAATTTTTGAGACTTGGAATAAAGCTAGACATGGTTCTTCTTATTTGTTTTCAGTTTTAAATGATTGTAGAGACTTAGTCTCATCCTTTAGGTTTTTTCAATTATCGTTTGTGCGTAGATCCTACAACTCTGTGGCTGATTACTTGGCCAAGAACTCTTCGAAATTCCCCAACTATGTTTGAATTGAAGAGGTTCCGCCGGAAATAGAGTCTTTGATTCAAGCTGATGTACTGGCCTCTATGGTTTCTTGATTTCTAATATATTCATCCAGTTTAAAAAAAAAAGTTAATTGTTAGATTCTTAAGACAACATCTAGTCTCTTTAGATATTAGAGCATGTGTGGGGGAGCTTTTTTTAATTATTAGTTTATTGTAAAATTATCTCAAACAAACGGAGAGAAAAAAATGATTATTTTCTAAAATTAATCCAATTTGGTCTTTTAAATAGGTACTTAATCACACTTGCAGAGGCACTTTCTCGGTAAAAAAAAAAAAAAAAACTTAATAGCACTAATGTCCTATCCGGTAGTTTAATTTGGAGGCACTTTCTCTCCATTCTACCATTTTAGTAAAAAAAATATAGATATTTAATCCTAGTTTGTCCATGAACTACAAGAATAGTGACAGAAAATACCAACAACCACTAAACCATCCATAATTAACCGGCGTACTTGAAGAATCGATTTGGTCGGCTCTAGCTACAACCTTTCTACTCAGAAAATGTCTTTCATCGTAGACATGGGCATCTGGGAGGATGGTTCGTGGTGCTGGAATCTTGTGTGGCGTAGACCTTTACTCCCTAGACAAGAGGTTTAGATGGAGGAGCTAATGACTATCGTGCAGCAGGCACTCCTCGTGAAGGCTTGCAAGGATAAATGGCTTTAGGAGGTTGACAATGAAGGAATATATACTGTGAAGTCAGCTTTCAATTTATTGCAAGGTTTGGATATGGAGGAGGAGGTTCCGGTTTTCAAGTTGTTGTGGCAAGGGGCTGCGTTCTCAAATGTTATTGCTTTTGGATGGAGAGTTTTGTGGGGGAGAATTCAGAATATACAAAACTTGGATAAAAGGAGAATCCTTTCTGCAGATGTGTCGTTGGCCTGTGTATTATGCCTAGATAATTAAGGAGGAAACAATGGAACACCTCCTCGATCTTCACATGTCCCTTCGTGCATCAAGTCTGGACCTCCTACTACAAGTGGCTTGGTGTATCCACAACCCTCTCACAAAACTTCTGGCATCACTTCTTACAACATGGGGTGGAGTTGGGATCTGTTACTCAGTGTCGAGGAGCTCAATCGGTGTGCCTTGCAATTGTATGGTCGCTTTGGCTACTTAAACAGCATAATCATTCAAGATGGGGTGAAGGATGCAGGAAAGTGCTAGAAATTGCTCAATCGGTGTGGCTTGCTCAATTGTGTACCAATCGGTGTGGCTTGCTCAATTGTGTCTTAAAATGTCGATTTCCCTATACAACACCTACCAAAAGCACGCACCCCCTATCAGTGTGGCTTGCTCAATTGTGTCTTTCCCCCTGCTGTTTTTGAAGAGGGTGTCAGGGTGGGTTGCTTCCCCTCTTCTTGAGGTGGTTGTTCTTTGTTTTTCCCCTCCTTTTATTAATATTATTGCTTTTGCTTTCTAAAAAAAAAAGAACTTACTTACCAGGTAAACCAGTGGATTTGAAGTCCACTCGAAGAGAAATTTCAAAGTTTTTGGACTTCACCTTCAGCCATAGCTAGGACCTATCCATAATTACCTCTAGAGGTACTAAAATGTCGATTTCCCCTCCCCTGAAGACAACATAGTTTTAAAGGTTCCATATGTACCATATAGTTGCAAGCCAAATTTTCTACCCTCTCTTTAATTTCTTCTCTTCGTTGAGCCACAGAACATTGTGTTGTAGGAAGTGACTTTGACCACCTATAGGCACCGCAAGGGAGGAGCCCAACCACCCATATACTAACATCTATTATTAGAATTTGGGATGCATAATGTAAGACCAAGATTTGGTCATGTAGTACAACTCTATATTTTTATAATTACATGTTAACTATTATGTATGAACAATTGTGGTACTCTAACATTGTTTTCTGAGTGTTTATATGACAGGCTCTAACTCTAGTCAATACTCACAACTATCAGAAGCATTTAGCCCAAAGAGTAACCAACGCAACGCTTTCGCACTCACTATGTTCTGATTGAACAGTAGTATATGCTTCAGAAGTTCTGAAGATGATAAGCTCTGATGTGGATTCAGATCACTTAAAGTTCTGAAGACCAGAGGCTCTGAAGGTCCAGAAGCTAAGAAGTGAAGATTCTGAAGTCCAAGGGTAAGCTCGCTCTGAAGACCAAGTACTTCCAACTCTGATGTCCAGAAGCAGAAGATACGAAGGTCAGAGGATCCAAGCTTCCCTCTGACTCTGATCACCAAGCTTCACAAGTTCCAACATGAAGCGTCGTCTGATCAGAAGTCAACTAGGATAAGGCTCATGTCGCTGTCCAAGTACGAAAGCAATTGTATTATCCTGACGATCTTACCTAAAATGTTCAGCCACAGCAGAATCTGGAAGTTTCGGATTTGCCCTCCAACGGTAGCATTTCAAACTGCGAATACAACCCTAATCCTTGGAGTATAAATAGAGGCTGAAGATTGAAGAAGCGGCTAAGAAACTTTGTGCAAGCTCAAGCAACCATTCAAATATTCTCTTAGCAATCTTTCTTCAAACGTTCTTATTGTGTTGACCTTAGCTTTCTTAGAAGCACTCTCTGTAAACCCAAAACCCTCAAACAGTTAGTTTTTTTTCCTTAAGGGACCAAGTTTGGTCAGCTCCTTAAGAAGACTAAGAGAGTGAATCTAAGTGTTTGCTAGTTCATTGTATTGTTAGTCACTGAGCAGGTTGCTAGTGCAGTTGTAACAAACAGTGAATAATGGATTGCCTTCATTCTAAGAAGGAAGAAATCACCTTAACAGGCGGACTGGATTAGCTTGAACGATTATCAAGTGAACCAGGATAAAATACTTGTGTGCTTCTCTTCATCTCTTATCTTTGCACCTTGTGTTATTTATTCGAGAGATTTGTCAAAATCTCAAGAGGGAAAAGTTTTTAGTTGAAAACGCTATTCAACCCCCCCCCCCCCTTTCTATCGTTTTTCATACCTTCACATAACTCCACCTTGAAGCAAGCTCAAGAGTCGATGATTGATGTACCCTTATAAAGGTTATCTATGTCATATATCTAGCCAATGTCAGACTTCTAACACACCTCCTCATGCCAAGGACTGGACATATGGAGCGTGGGATTTGCAAGACTTGACATCTGCAAGGTGACCCAAATATGGGAGGTCTCCATCAACAAAAGGAACTAAGATAGGCTCTTATACCATATTAGAATTTGGGATGCCTAACTTAACCTAAAAGCTAGCTCAACAGTTGATGGTTGTTCTACCCTTATAAATACTATCTAAGTCAAATCTCTAGTCAATGTGACACTTCTAACATCCATAGATTCCAAGAAGAGGCACTCTCCTCTTCATGTGAACATATATGATATCTAGCCTCCTCAGCTTGTTGGATAACCCCTCATTGCCTTAGATTCTCCTTAGATTGCACCAGATTTAACAGTAGTTTCCAAGCAAAAGAAAACACATTCAACGGAGCTTTAAGCGACCAAAGCTTGATAAAGGGGAAGGCCATGGATGGTGAGAATAAATCAGATCCAATCAAAACATCGTACTCTGATTTGAAAGAATATATCCCAGCTTCACCCTTCAACCAAACCCATTTACCTGCCACACATACCCTTGGAGAACAACTACTAATCATACTTCTTAGCTCCAACAATTGATCCTCCTCTTAGCTCATCAGGTTATATGCATACTTCTTAGTTTCAACTTCTTAGCTCCTCAGATTCCTAATCATACTAATCATGCTTCTTAACTCCAACTACTATCCGCCTCACATTCCCATGAAAAATCTCATCTCCAAACTCCATGATCCTAAACACCCATCTCCCACAATCTACGCCCCTGCTGTAGATAACGAGGATCAGAGAACGAGGATTGTGTATGAACGCATGAAATTGAGGGAGAGGAAGAGGAAGAGTTTGTCGGAGGGTTAGGGCGGTGAGGAGGAGGACTTGATTTTGAGCCTCCGGCGTTGGAAGATGGAAGGCAATGGTGGGTGGGTGGGTGGGTGGTGAGTGGCGGCTGCTGGGGTTGAGAGGAGGATGAGATTTAGGGTTAAGAAATAAATGAGGCTAGGGTTGGGTGGGGTATTGGGCTGGGTTGTATGTGTTTTATTCCTTATACCTGGTTCGGTCGGTTAAGGGCCCAGACCGAAACCGACCGGCTGAACCCATACGAACCCTGCAAAAAAACCGATCATACCCGCAATCAGACCGAACCGCCCTATTCACGAAAAAACCGTTGGTTTGCTCGGGTCTGGTTCGGTCCGGTTCACCCTGGACAGCCCTAAGCAGCGTAGTATGACCATTGAAATATATATACATGCTTTTTATTTGTCATTGAGTACGAACCATGCATATTCGTATAAGTTTTGAATTCACTCATAAAACTTATTCACTTAATTAATGTGATTTCTCTATTATCTTCCCTCACCGAGACAGAGAATAGACAAATCAGAGTGGTTAAGTGGCCAAGCTGCAAAACCGAATTCAAAGACCTTCGGCTGTATGAGTCCATGCTGAATTGTAAATTGACAAAGCCTCCATTTATTTATCTGGAAATCTCGATTGGAGGTAACCCTAGGCATGCAACACTATGGAAACCTGTGATGAGTAGGATGCAGAGGAAACCATCTTTGTGAAAGGATAAAATGCTTTCTGTCGAAGGGAGATTGTGCCTCGTAAATAGTGTTCTTGTTGTGCTACCACTTTCTTCCTCTCTTTCTTCCGAGTTCCGAGAGTGGTAGTTAAGGAAGCAAGGAGAATCATGAGGATCTTCTTGTGGGGTGGAACCGAGTCGGCTCAGAAAATCTATTGGGTTAAATGGGAGCATGTTTGTAGACCTAAGGACTAAGGTCAGGTGGTCTAGGAATAAAGGATTTGGAACTCTTCAATAAAACCCTCTTGGGAAAATGGAGGTGAAAATTGATACATGGGGCCAATGATTTGTGTAGTAAGGTTCTTTGGGCCCGGTATAGTGATCGAGTGGCGAAAGGTGTTCTAAATGCTACTGTACGCGACTCAATTTGGTGGCGTGATATTTTTAATTTATGCTATGAGGATGATTTGGGGACTTGTTGGTTTAATGTTAGTGTGCATGAGAGAGTGGGGAATGGGAGTGCGACCCGTTTTTGGAAAGACACTTGGTGTGGTGGGAATCCTCTAAATGTTAACTTTCGTAAGCTCCTTGACTTGTCTTTGCAGAAGAACAAACCTATAATAAATATGGGGAAGAGGGTGGAAGGCATTTGGACTTGGTCTTTTAAATGGAGAAGGAATTTGAGCAACCGAGAGAACTTGATGATGAAGGATTTGTGTAGCCTGCTTGAGAGTGTGCCATTGACTCATGGATATGGACAGCAAACCTGAAGGGACTATACACGGTGCAATCAGCCTACAAAAGTCTTTAGGGTACACCAGTGGAGGTAACATATCCTATCTTTCGAATTGTATGGGGACCGAGGGTTCCATCAAATATTTCTGTGTTCATATGGAGAATTGTGTTAGACCGCTTGACTCTGAGGGTCAATCTTTGCAAGAGGAGGAATATCAGAGAAGCGGAGGAAACATGTTGTCTGATATGTTCCCAAGATGAGGAAAGCCTTGATCATCTGCTAGTTGCTTGTCCACTTGCTGTAGAGGTTTGGTTACGGTGCTAAAAGTGGTTGAAGTGGATCAGAGTGCTCCTGTGGGATTGCAAATCCCATCTATTACGACATTTTCGGCCCTCTTTAAATTCGCAGCAGAACTTGTTATTTCATTTTGTGTGTTTTGCGGTGACTTGGACACTTTGGATCCATAGGAACGTATTGATTTTCAATGAAGGGATGATGCAGGAAGGATCGGGCTTGCAAGAGAGCACCAACATCGAGCATTGCTCTGGCTTAAGTGGAGGGTTAAGGGATTTCACTCCTCTTTTTATGAACGGCTAGCAGATCAACCTATGTTGTGCATTAGAAATGTGGCGTAGTGTGGCCAGTTTCGTTGTCAATGTTGGGTGTGGATATTTGCCCAGATTATGGGCTATTGATGGCGATTACCAGTGTGATATGTTGGGCAAGAGTCGGTGTCTCTTTTCAATTTGAAGGGCCCATGTTCTTTTCTTTCCTCCTCCCTATATCTTCTTGTTTCGTTTAACTCTGTAGCGGTTGACCCCCTTGTGCCGGTTTCTTTTATATATTCATCTGTTATCCTAAAAAAACAATGACGTTTCATGGTACTTCATGACACATCAAATTTGGCGCATACATAGCACAATGAGTAGAATAGGTGAGAGATGAAAGGTGGGTAGTGATAAAGGTTTTTTCCTTGTTGTTTGTACTGCTTTGGAACCAAACCCTTATGATTCAATCGTAGTAAAGCCGATACGGGTTTATCGTTCTCAGGGATTGTGTAAACATTAGTTCCACCCGTTAAACATTGATTTGAGCGGATAAAAAGATGTATGATAAATTGTTTTTCAATATAAGGAAAGCGGTAAAAGAAGGTTTACAGAGATAACAAAAAAGAACACGTATTCAGAAATGCATTCACATAATCCTCTGATTGCTTTGAACACAAACACTTATGTAAATGTTCATTTCACTTACGATGTCGAGAGCTATCCACCTAACTATCCCTAGCCTAGGTGAATCTATCGGTTGGAATTCCTAGACATAATCCCTTACCATCTAGAAAACCAAAAGGAACATTAAAACTCAAATTCTCTCTCAAAGACATTCCCAATAACAAATTTATCCTAAGACAAGGTACCCTAGGCTTGCGAATCTCCGTTGTCACCCCGAAACTCCTTTTAGAGCTCAAAACTCCACCTGTCACGTGGAAGCCCACTATTGTTCCTACCTAAGATAATCTCACCATAAGACAACTAGTTCATTGAGTGGTTTCTCTCTTGAACCGGACATACAATTATCTCCCGATCTCATGCTAGTCCATAGAAATCTAACACATATCAATGATACTTGAAGTGTAGAAAGAAAAACTTTAACACACAGTGTGACCTAAGACATATGTGTTCTACTTTCATTGATCTAAGCATATACCAACTCATATCAACCTCTCGATCTATTTATAAATTAGTGAAAATCTTTTGATTATCAATTGATTGGTTAGAAACATGAAGTACAAAGAGAAACACCATACATGAAAGATTTCCATTTACATCAATTATTGAGTTTACAACAATCAAAGAACTAAGCAATAACATTCTAGATACAAAAATAGAAAAGAACATATACAAGAGATAAGAAAGGAAGAGATGAAACCCGAAGAACGGAGACGAATCCACGGCGATGGAAACTTTCTCAAGCTTTCCATAGCCACCAAGAGGTTGTCACCATGCTCCAAAGCTCCACTCCATCAATTCCTAGCTCAGGGACCCTTCCTCCATGAAGCTCAGTCTCCTCTGAATGTTTTAGGGAGGAAAAATGGTGAAGAATGGAAGAGATGCCGAGAAAAATCGTGTTCTGGCCTTTTATAAGGATCCAAGGCGGTTTGGCTCGCTTAAGAGAGCCTCATATTCGCTTAAGCGAGAGCCTTTTCTTAACTCTGAAGTACTCTGCTCGCTTAAGCGAGCATAAGTCTCACTTAAGCGAGGGTTCACTTTCCTTCTATGACACTGAATGGTTCGCTTAAGCGAGAAAGAATTCGGCTTAAGCGAGATTGTCTTCCAGAATTGATACCCTCTGCCATATAATTTCGCTTAAGCGAGTAAACATTTGGCTTAAGCGAAGTTCTTCATTTCTTGACCTTTTGACATCTAGTGACACAGATCTTCATAGATTTTCACCTATCATTGAAAACAAAAGATTAAATGTGAAAAATATAATATTTACTCTATTTCTATACTAAAATTAAGTATTTACTAAATCAACTACTTATGGGTATAAAATAATCAACAATGCAAGAATATAGGTCAAATAAGTGCTTAAAATGATATTTAAAAACACATAAAATTGGCACTTATTAGGTAGCTTACATGGTTGAGCTAAGGGTAGTTGCAAGTGAAGGGTAAGTGTTCGAACCGTAAGGAGGGATAATTTATAATAATTTACTAACAACTAACATTTGCCTATAAAAAAAACGTGATAGATGATTAACTATTAATCACAACTGTTCTATTTTAATATAATCAAACAATTATGATTAGGAGTAGGTTTTTTAATTGACTACTGCAGTTAATGGATCTCTCCTCATTATTGAAAAAGAAAATATTATGGTTTTAAAAGAATAAAAATCATATTTATTTGAGAGAAATGTTACTATTATGACACCCGAAAATCAGGACGTTACACACCAGGGTTCACTTTTTGAGAAACTCACGGTAGACAAAGTTAACTTCAATTTAATTATCAAAGTCATGGACACATATATACTACACATCCCAACCAGCAAACAGCAAAAATAAGCTCTCCACCGATAATTAGTGATGGATCTGTGGTCATCCGTAAATGACGAGTTTCTTGTTAGTGGGGAAGACATATGAGGAGGAATTTAGCATACACAAATAGAAGCTTGTGTAAGGTTACACAAGGGCCTTTTGACCTATGGTAGCAGGTTTAGCAGGTTTTAAAAAAAAATCAAAAAACATATATATATTAGTAAATTAGTTCATGAGGGATTAGATTAATTATTCAATAGTTTAAAAAAATTAATTATTCAATATGTTCTTCCTCCTCCATCACCATCTGTCAACATGTTCTTTCCCAGAAAGATCCCATCTTCAAACCGTAAAAACCCAAAAAAATGAAGAAAAAAAAAATCTCAAGATCAAAAACCCCCAAATACATGATTAATTGGATATATTCATCCACCAAACCCAGAAATTCATCCTAGCACAAAACAAAACATGCTTCTTTTCTTTCCATTTAGATCGACCCATTTGATTTGACATTGTCACCACCCATTCAAAAAGTCAAAACCAAAATCAAAATCAAAACTTTCCTCTCCCCCACTAGTTTTCTCTCTTGCCAAACACCAGATAGAAAAGAAAATTTCAAAAAGCAAGGGTTTGTGAATAGTAAACCATGAGTCTTGGTCACCAACTAGATTCGTCCCTCTTTCAACCTAAATCCACCACCAATACTGAGTTCCACCCTCCGTGCCGCTGTCGCCCATCGCACGCCGCCGCCACCACTGCAGGCTCGCTGCTCTACACCCATCTCAGATCTGGTTGCAGGGAGATGCATCAGATCGGAACACAACCGGCACCGGCCTCCATACCCAACCACACTGAGCCATCAATTACCCAACAAACAAGCACGAACCCTGAAACCTAGCTTAAAAATCCCCACCCAGAACAGAGCCGAGAAGAAGATAGGAAGAGAAAAGGGAGAGGATTTCTTCGCACCAGACCCTCAGCCACCGCGCCACAACCTGAACCCCCCACCGCGCCTCCTCGCTGTTGTGTCTTGTGCCACCGCGGAAATAACCATGTGCGGCCAGCGTCTTGAAGAAGAGAATGATGGTGGAGATGGAATGATGTTGACGGTGGTGGTGTGGCGGCCGCGCGGGTAGGAGAGAGGGTGAGAGTGGTGGCCGGCGACTATGGATGGGAGGGATCTGGGTATTAGGGTTTTTGGAAGAGGATGGAGACTGGAGAGAGCTCAGGATTAACCTAAACCATCATTAAAAAATTTACTAATAATTAAGTATTTAATTATATTTTTTAAATAAAATTGAAAAACCTACTACTATAGGTAAAAAGGTGATTGTACAACTTTACACAACTTTTTACTTGTGCAGGTTAAATTTTTCCTACATATGAGACTCAATTGTAGAGCATATAGCTAGAAATATTTAATTGTTCTTTTCAGGTTCAAATGATACCACGAGTATGCAAACGCATTGTCATTGTTAGTAGTATAGTTCGATTAATGTTATGCATTTTTAAAATTCTAGACCTTTTAGAGAGTTGATATTAAAATACAATTTAAATTAAATTATGGGTAAGCATATTGCCAATTGCTTACATACTTTAAAAAACATGCTCACCTTAAATAACTCTTCTCCAGATGATTTATTCATTATATATGAGTAGATATTTGTTCTAAGAAAATGTGGATGAAAAAATACATTAATCGCAATCCTTTTGTGTGCCATTAATCATATGTAATGAGTTGCCTTGAGTTGCACTCGATGTACGTAAGAGAAATAGAAGCCATTCTTCTAATTCATGTACATGCTTTGTATATGCAAGCGATGTCTTTTTTCAATGGCAAATCCTACGATCTTTTGTATAAATTCAGCTTTGGACCTGCAAAAATATAGACAGGACCTTTCAACTTATTATATGTTCACAAATTTCAATTTCAATATTCTATATATTGGTAACAATCAATTTCATATAAGAATATATAAAATGAAGCTTTGATTAATAAATCTTCTTAAAAACACATAGCCACACAAAATCGTAAGCAACACACAAACTTGACACAGTACAGTACAGCATGTCCGAAAAATTCCTTAACTAACCAAGTTATATTTAATATTTTTTTTTATAAGCTGGATAAAATATATTGAATGAAGTATAAGGGATATTTCAACCCAATACAAGTAGAAACTAAGAGAAAGAAAAAATAAAAGTATCAACTTTACAATAGCTAGAACAATGAGCTAAAATAAAAGTTATATTTAATATGATAATTATAAAACACCAAAAAATGAGGTAATTACTAATTAATCATATATTAACGTTTTGTGTTAGAAGACATGACATTACTTATGGAACATAATTAAGTGTGTACTTAGATAAATGACTGTGGACTTTAGTCGAGTATTTTATTTGTTAAAGGGTTTTAAATAATTTGAAGCAAATTGTATTTTTGATGAAAGAAATAATTAAAAAAATAAAAGATATTTATGATGGGTAATTTTTTTTTATGATGAATGCGGGCACTCCATCCCGTCATAATAATAATAATAATAATAATAATAATAATAATAATAATAATAATAATAATAGACGAGATATTATATCACGTACCCTTCATAAGTCCTTCCAACCAAGGAGGAAACTTCAACTAGAGCTGACTTCCATTTCAGTACCATCTCTGAAGCAATTCCGAACTTCTCTTCATGTTTGGCCATGGCTATGCGATAACTCTCTTTCAGATTTTTTATATCTGTGGGCTGCACTTTATAAAAGATTGGCAAAACGAGCTGATGATTCCTTTTCTTACATTCTAGAATCTTGACAAGTTCTTTGAGACACCATTCAGAATCTGCAAAGTTTTTGGATAAAACTACAATTGAAAACCTTGATTCTTCAATTGCTTCAAGAACTTTTGAAATTTGTTCCCCACCATCTAATGCTTCTTGATCCATGAAGGTCTTGAATCCCATTTGGGACAAAGCTTCACAAAGAGACTCTGTGAAAGCATCTCGAGTGTCATCTCCTCTGAAGCTAACAAATATCTGGTAGCGAGCTGTTGAGTGATTAAGTGTGTCTAATGTTTCTTTCCACTCCTCAAACGTCTTATTTTCCAAGGAAGATGCCACATCCTTAATTAAGCCAGGTAGCCCATTGCATTTAAAAGAAATTTCTCGCGCCACATCGAATAGATTGGGTTGGGAGTCAACATCTGAAAGGTGTTGTAATAATGTCCAAGCTTCCTCTTTATATAATGGGTCAAGAAGAATCGAAGGCTTACATCCTAGCCAATTGCAATCAGTTTTGAGACGTGTAGTCAAAAGGACCTTGCACTGTTTGCTATTACAAGGAATACCTAAGTCTTCTGGCTTAGACTTTTTCGGAAAATCATCCAAGATGACAAGAGTTGATCCTTCTATCTTTTCAAATTCTGAATTTATTCTTATTGCTCTCGTGACTTGAGTGACATCTTCATCAAAATGGAGATTCAAAGAGTTAGCAACTCGCTCTTGAATGCTCAAGATATCTTGGTTTTTAGACACACTGGGAAACAAAACTCTTTGGAAAATCTCTGAGTACTTGGCTTTCTCAGCTTTCACCAACGCTGTTTTACCCGAGCCCTTCTTTCCATACAATCCAATTACACAACAACTATCATCTTTCAGTGCCTCCAAAATCTTCTCTGAAGCTTGTTTCGTTGAGTGGAAATACTCAAAGTTTCCAGAAGGGAGTGAGTGTAAAACTGGAGTTGAGATTCTAATTTTGTCACGACTAGTATCATCTTTTTGTTCTTTCAACTCTTGATTTGAAGCCCCTCCTCTTGGAGAGATATAAGACACTGGATTTCCATAATAGCTGGACTTTGAATGTGAAGTACTGGGGATTGGTTTTGACCCTCCAGTTGAGTTGGACTCTATATTTCTTGGAGATGAATTTCTTGGAACCTCTTTTAAAGGGACAGACTTTTCTGAAAAAGCAGAGGACTCTACATGTGGTGGAGTTTGGATAATGGACTCTACTTGTGGAGTTAATGTGGACTTTGGAAATGGAGATGGGTTTGCAATTTCTTCTTTTCTAGGCTTCAATAGTACTGGATCTGAAGTCTCTTTTGTAGAGTTGGAGGACACAAACTTTTTGGAGAAGTTGGGGGACTCATCACGTGGTGGAGTTTGGATATTGGGGTTAATGGACTCTGCTTGTGGAGTTAATGTGTACTTTGGAAATGAAGATGGGATTGCAATTTCATCTTTTCTAGGCTTCAATAGTATTGGATCTAAAGTCTCTTTTGTAGAGTTGGAGGACACAAACTTTCTAGAAAAGTTGGAGGACTCCTCATGTGATGGAGTTTGGATAATGGACTCTGCTTGTGGAGTTAATGCGGACTTTGGAAATGGAAATGAGTTTGCAATTTCATCTTTTCTAGGATTCAATGGTACTGGATCTGAAGTCTCTTTTGTAGAGTTGGAGGACACAAACTTTCCGGAAAAAATGGAGGATTCATCACGTGGTGGAGTTTGGATAATGGGGATAATGGACTCTGCTTGTGGAGTTAATGTGGACTTTGGAAATGGAGATGGGTTTGCGATTTCATCTTTTCTAGGCTTCAATAGTACTGGATCTGATTGCTCTTTTGTAGAGTTGGAGGACACAAACTCTCTGGAAATGTTGGAGAACTCATCACGTGGTGGAATTTGGACAATGGGGATAATGGACTTTGCTTGTGGAGTTAATGTGGACTTTGGAAATGGAAATGGATTTGCAATTTCATCTTTTCTAGACTTCAATAGTACTGGATCTGAAGTCTCTTTTGTAGAGTTTGAGGATACAAACTTTCCGGAAAAGTTGGAGGACTCTAAACGTGGAGTTATATTGGACTCTACACGTGTAGAGTCCAACATAGCACCTCGACTCGAGATAGGTCTAGACTTTACTACATGTGAAGAGAATGATGACTCTTTACCTGGAGTTGGTCCTGACTCCACACTTGGAGAAGTTGTTTTTGGCTTTCCATGTTGATCAGCTATGATGGAATTTTGAGCGGTTCTTCCACTTTTATTCTCGCTTGATATTCCACTTGGGATGGTAAATAGCTCAAATTTGCATTGGTCATGAAGCTTCTTTGTTTTCTTTATCATGTCAGAGCACCACTCAGGGTTCACCATCAGACCAGTTTTTCTCTCCAGATTCATTTTTTCTACGAGCAGTTTCTCCACTTCATCTAGCCACACCCGAACAGCACCATTGATTTGTTCATTTTTTCCACTTGCTTCTTCAACTCTCTTCAGCACAAAATTTCTCATATTAATCAGATTCTGAAACTCTTCAGCTAACAAACGTGCCAAGGAAGAAGATCTCTCCATCCCAAATTGAGGTTTGTATAACCTTTTTGTAAGCAAAGGTAACCAAGAAACTAATCAATTTAAATCAAATGTATGTATCAAATATATCAATGTATAATACCGTAAAAAATTTATATCAATACATATTACATAATGGAAAGAAAATGCGCTCCAGTCACTTCACATTTTTCTTTCCACTAAGGTATCTGAATTCCTGTGATTAAACTCTTAGCTAGATTTTTTCAGTCCATTTCCTATGATGTATAGTAGTAGGTATAATGGTATTAGGCACCGTTTGGTGGAACACTACGTCACTTATTATATTGTTTAAATGAATACGATCATATGTTTGGTAGATGGTAGTGATGGTGGTGATAGAGATGGCAGTGGTGGCAGCGGTAGAGGGTCGTGGTTGTGGCGGTATTGACTGATAATTGTGGCAGCAATGACAGTGGTGAGTTGTGGTGGACGAGTAGTGGTGGTGGTAGAGGGTGGTTGAGGTGATTGTGAATGGTAGTGGAGTTGGTTGTGGAAGTAGTGATGGCGATGACAATGTTGTAGGGCGGTGGTGGCGACAATGGTGGGGCGGTGGCGAAGGGCGGTGGTAGTTGTATGGTAGTGGTAGCAGCAATAGTTGGTGATGGCGGTAGATTGGTGGTGGTAGTGGTAGTGGCGATGACAGTGGAGACGATGGTGAGGGTCGTGGTGGTGGTAGTGATAATGGTGGTGGTAGTGGCGGATGCAGTATTTTAGGGCGGCGGTGGCGATGACAAAGGGTGGTGATGGTAGTGATGAAAGGAGTGGAGTTGGTGGTGGTCTTTGCACCAATAACAGTAACGACGGTGATTGCAGTGGTGGTAGTCGCCAAGGTGGAGAGTGGTAGTGGTTGTTGTGGCAGCTTATTAAATATTTTCAAGTAGCTTATACGTAACAATCTCATCAAGTTTTATCTTTCATCTATATTGTGGATTAAATAATCCATCATTTTAATGGATAAGAATGAATTGAAGGATATGTCTACACAATATAATGTCAGCACCAAATAATGAATAAACTCATAATGTATTGTTTAAATTTATACTATCATATATAATCCATCGTACTAAACGAGCACATATGAAGTAGAACTATCTACCATTATACTAGTTATAGACATTGTTGGTGGAAAGAGCTGGCTAGGGACATAAGGGTTGGGTGGGGTAAAGGGTCCCAGGTTTGAACCCGGATGAGAGATTAATTTACTAACATTTTTAACAACATTTGGCTTTAAAAAAAATTATAGACATTGTCCGTGGAAATTAGCTTTAATACCTATACATGCAAGTAGTGTTTACAATTTCGATAATATTTTCTCTGTTTTTTTTTTTAACAAGTCAATATGAATTACATAAAATTCATGGACAATATACCTAAACATGCAAATAGTGTTTACAATTTCGATTATATTTGCTCTTTTTTCTTACAAGTCAAAAATGAATTAAGTAAAATTCCTTTACAATATATTAATCACAAAAATTAGATGGGAAATAATAATTGACAGAACCAGTAATTCAATAACGGTGTAAGGGAAAGGAAAATATAGATAATTATCGTGAAATAGATTTAGAAAATTTATTAGATTAAAAAAGAGAAGTAATAGAAATTTAAACTCACTCAAAAAGTTGCTGGCACAAAAGTTGGAGATCAGAAAGTTATCAAAGTGATTGGTTTTGTATTGTGCTATATCAACTTCCTCACAAAAAGGATATAAATACCGGAACTAGGTCTTTTGGTCTTCTTCTTTTTTCCCTTTTGGTCAACGTAGTAATGTGTTGTTTTTTATGCACCAAAAAGAAATTAACGTGTTTCTTTTTTTATACACATATGCCTAATAAATACAATAAATTAAGGAAGGGGTTATTTCATAGGAAACATCCTAGCTCTTACTAATTCAAAGATTGATTAAACACTGTTTGCATTTTAATATAATAAATTTCTAGACTTCAAAAACCCAACAACCTTTCTTAAGTACCAAAATCCATATATGTCGCTAACATTAATCTGAAATGGCTTAAAAGATTGACGTAATTAAACACGGACAAGACTAAATTTTGAAGCTTAGCAGTTCGAATGACATAAGTCAAAATAAAATAGATTAGTTAAGGCTAAAATTAATTGATGATCAATTACCAAAGACATCAAGTGCAAACATACAAATATAGCTGCAGAAAATAAGGTGAGTGGTAGATAAATTAACATAAACAGCTGTTAATTAAATATTCATAGCGTGACCGTAATCAATTTAATCTTCTAGAAGACAATAAAAAAATGTAATTTGTGTATAAAAAATTAGTAGAGACAGGACCCTCCAGGTAAGTGTAGAAATGAGTTAGCCAAGCTAGACTTTACACGGCCCAAGCCTATGTAGTAATTTCATAAGTGCATGGTTTCCCGAAGTAATATGAAAGATTGTTGAAATACAACGATAGTTATTTTACTGATCTGTTCTCCGGGATTAATGCTCATAATGGAAAAGAAAAATAAATATAGTTTGGAGTTAATTTGTTGAGATGAACTCAATTGAGAAAAAATCAAAAACAAGAATTTCGTAAAACTTATAAGAAAACAGTACTCTGGGTCAATTTTCACCTAGTTTGATTAAACTTCTTAAAGCTGAATTCCTATATTAACTTTTAAGACATTATATGGTGATGTAGCTTCTTATACCTTCACTTGTTAATACCTTATTCAAGCAAATCATCTGATTTTAGTTGTTAAGCCTTAATACCTTTGTACCTAGTCAATTCAATTGAAGAATTATTGCTTTTTATTCTGGTCAATACTATTGATTCATATCCTTATACCTAAGTGATGATAGACAAAATCAATCAATCCAAAATCATGCAGTTCCCAAATCCTTACAAAACTATTGTTAGAAGTCCCACATTGGCTAGAGATAAGGCCAATCAAGTGTTTATAAGGGTTGTGCAAACCTCAACTCTTGAGCTAGCTTTTGTGGTTGAGTATAGGCCTCCCAATTTCTAATATGGTATCAGAGCCTATCCTAGATCCATTTGTTGTGTGGAGACCTCCCATATTTGGGCCACCCCTTGTTGTTCCCACGTTCCAGTCTGTTCAATCCTGGACGTGAGGGGGTGTGTTAGAAGTCCCACATTGGCTAGAGATAAGACCAATCAAGTGTTTATAAGGGTTGTGCAAACCTCAACTCTTGAGCTAGCTTTTGTGGTTGAGTATAGGCCTCCCAATTTCTAATAACTATCGTTTGTGAAAAAAGAAGAAAAAAGCAAAACACTTGTGTGTACTCAAGTAGAATTATAACATATATAGAGTAAAGATTCATAGAAGAAGAAATTATATTCATATAGGAAAACAGAAGTTCAAAGCATAACTAAAATTATGATTGACAATCCCCAAAGTACTAAAAGAAATTAGCTAAGGATGACCATAAATCTAACTAAGCAAGAAAAGAACCTTAGAGTGCTCCAAGAGTAGTTTCAAAACAAAGGAAAAAAACTCTTAAAAGTCTCCAACTCAGTATATTAAAACAAATTAAAATACAACTATTCAATTTATAGGAAAAATCTGCGCTGCAGCAGTGGAGAAGATGGGGGCTACAACGCTAGAGAATGGTTATTGCGCCGTGGAGATTGGGTGCAGCAACGCCGGCTTCACACGAACCTTCCCAACTTTGTAGACAACTTTGACCTCATGATCTTTTCATAGAACAAACCGTACGAATTCGTTATTGTTAACCGTCGGATCGAGTTGAAATTTTGATATGTTCATAACACATAGACATTCAATTTGATAAGCGGCTTTTTAGCTTTACCTTCATAAAAAGCCATCATTTACCTTTAAACTCTAATAATCTTATTCATCAAGACTCACCATGCATTGATCATCATACCTGCCTTAAACCTCTTGAAACCACTAACAAACTTATCAATAGCCATGTGAACCCACTAGCAAACTCATGAATGGCAAGAAACCATTAATCCCCATCAATAACACATGTAACCACTAAAGCATTCATCATCAGTATTAGTACTTCAACATTAGAGCTCAAAAGTCAAAACGGACAAAGGTAATAATTACTAAGATATATAATAAAATCTATAGAAAATAAAATAAAACTAAATTAAAAGAAAGACAAATAATCGTATTTAACACTTAAAAACAATAAAGTATGTCCTCGTATGATAGCTTAACTGGTAGGAGTAGAGGGACATATGAGTTGGACATGGGAGGTCCAGAGATCGATTCATTGCGAGTACAATTTATCTTTCCAATGTACCAAAAAAAGAAACAATAAAGTAAGTCACTAAAATGACTAAAACCTCTACATGAGATTTATAAAAGTAAAACTAAAAACTAACAAAAGACGAAAATACCAAATACCTCAGGTCATCACCTGGGCCTTCATTAAATTTGTATTTGTTTAGCCCTTGACATATACTCTATGGCTTAGTTTTAAGGTCTGACCTTTTTGTGATATCCTAGTCTGGCCTACAATCCTATCTATTGGCATATTTAACTACGCACATATCAATTGGCTAAGAATTTCTTATCAATTTCCTGCCGGTATTTTTTTAAAAAAAAATATTGATGGAGGAGATAGAAGAGAAAACCACATACATTTAAATAAATGCAAAAGAAATTACAATCTATAAAAAATTACAATCTGTCAAATAGGAACCTCCTTCCTCACAACTGGTGTTTGCGCCCTCCAGACACAATTGCCTATGAACTTAGAAAGGACAGGATGCATTTTGAACTAGAACCAGATTGAGCTTCTTACCTGCCAGATCCCTGGGTTGACTCCGCTCCTAGAGTGGAATGATACTTGCCACAGCCGTTATTTTCGTGTTTCTAGTTTCTCTGTATTTAGAGCCTAGCTTAGACTTGGTAGAACTCTAGCTGTAGTCGGACATGTTTGTCTCCTTGACCATGTAATGTTGCCCACTACCTGTGCACTTCTTTGTAATTTCCGCCACTTCTTATTGGCTCTAATAGAAACTTTAAAGTTTAAACCATTGACCAAAAAAAAAGCTGATTGTCAGCATTATTTATGGAAAATTGTTCCATTGACAAAAAAAGAGAGAGAGAATGAGGCGTGGGTGACTGGAATTGAGAGAGGCGAGTGAGACGCGTGAATTGAAAGGGGGAAAAGTGAGAGGCAGCGAGAGTGAGTGATGTGTGATGTCATCAACACTATTTCTCCCCTGACTGTGTGTGCATGCCTTCTGGAAGTTGAAGCTGCATCGTGGGATAGGCCCTTCTGCGTTTTGTTTCCCTTGCAATTCCTGGGCTTGCTGTTTGTGTGTCTTGCAGGGGATTGTGTGAACCCTTTTGTTGGGGCTTGTTTTGGTTATTTTCTATTTATTTTTTTGGTATCCTTTGTAATTATTCTATGGGTTGAAATACCCATTTATTCAAATATATAACTTTTTAATGTGATAAAACTCTCTTGGGCATCACTATGCTATACACAAACTTTGAATTTTTAAAGTAAATTTTAAGTCAAATTATATATACAACCGATTATGTATACTTCGCGTACAGCGTATTCGTACCCTGTACTGAAGCGTATGACAAACCTATTAACTATGGATTGTACCCATGGTTGTTAAAATCGGACCGGAACGGTCGGTCCGACCGGTACAACCGGGAACCGGAGTGACGAACGGTCTAAAAGGTCTGAAAAACCGGATGGCAACAAAATCGGTCAAAAACCGTAAAACCGGTGAAAACCGGTGGTTCACCGGTTTAGACCGATTCCTGCTTTTAGTCCGTAAAACACCCTAGCACCATCGTGTGCCGCTGTTCCCGAGCTCGGATCCTCCGGTACTAACCACTTAGATATGGTCGGAGTTCGCGTCACTGCACCACCTACTGCTTTTGAGGCTTCTTCTATGCAGTTCGCAACTTTTTAACTTGGAAAAGCTTCATTTTTTCCCTCTGCTGCATCACTGTTGGTTTACGATGAAAATATGATACAGGGTTGTGATGTGTGGCTGTTCACTTGGATGAGTGAATACTAGGGTTTCTATTCTAATTTCTAAATAATAACTCTTCCTGGGCTTTTTTTCTTCTAAACATGCTAGCTAGTGGGCTGGTTTAAACCTTTAAACTATATCTTCAAGTCCTCATACTTTAAAAAAAAAAAAACTCTTGCGTTTGTCTGGTCCTTTTTATTTTTATTTTTGGTTGGTTTTTATTTCATTAAACAATAGCAATTTCATTTTAAAAAGTAATATTCACTATAAAAGACCATGACGCAGAGTATATATTAGTAATTAGAGGAAATTTCGTCATAATAGTTAAAAACTTGAAATTGAATGTTGGAAATCAATATACTGAAAGTTTAAAATTTGATTCTCTTACACATCGGAGTTTAAAAATTATGACTTTCAAAAAAAAAGTTTAAAAATTATGAATATTATTATTTTTACTTAATATTATTGCCTTAGATATCATATATTTATTATAAAATAGTATTATTTAATTTATAGCGGTAATACCGGTCGGACCACGGTTCAATTACGGTTGAACCAATGAACCGTGAACCGGTGCCCTCACCGGTTTGATCACCGGTCCGGTTTTTATAACCTTGATTGTACCTATATATTCGGGTGTCCCCGAATGATAGCTCAAGTGGTAAGAGTAAGGGACATAAGGGTGGAGTAAAATGAAGGGTGAAGGGTCCCGGGTTCGAACCTGGAGGAGGGGAATTAATTTACTAACATTTCTAACGACTAACATTTGCCAATAAAAAAACATATATGTTTGGGTTGAGTGTTTAATTGAGAATTGCAACAGGCTATTCACACCATAACACCGCAATACCCTCAACCGCAACACCTGCAACTGCGACCACAACCGCAATTTAAAACCTTAAGCCCGACGTCAAGTATGGGTAGTTAAGCTTAGGCTTAACCTTGCCCAGACTCTACAAAAGTTCTGACTCCGCCACATTTGGTTCCCTTCATGTTTCGTGGTGGTGGCTCCTGGTGCATGTTTTTTGCCTTTGTTGTAGTCTTTGCTGCTTATCCTTCTTTTTTGCATTTTTCTTGTTTCTTCTCTTGTCCTGTTTTTCTTTCTTGTATACCATGGTTTTGAGGTACACCTAGTACCTCTTTAAATATATTGATGTGCTTATCCAAAAAAAAAAAAAAATTCCTATTACATCGCCAATTATTTTTCTCTTCTACATTTCATTTGGTCGATGTACATTCAAAGGGCATAAATTATTTTTCTAAATATTGGGAAAAGTACTGTACTTATGTAGAATATGTTTGGTTGAACGAACGGGGAGGAGGATTGAACTCTCGTTTGCAATGCCAACCAAACATCAAACAAATCTATAACAGCAAAACACACGTTTAATTTGTAATGCCAGATTTCTAGCTTGACATGCATATACAAATTAACAAATTATTTTCCCTGAACATCAATTCACAAGCATATCATCAAACCATTAACACCTCATCGTTACTGACACAGACAAAATAAAGAAAGCAAAATATTATTCGTGGAAAATAATGAATCCACAAAATTACTTGTTAATTTTTTTTTAATTAATTTTGGTGCCCCTCCTTTAATTTTAATGTTATTCCTTTTTGTTTTTTTTTTTCCTAAAACACCTCTAATATCAAAACATTCCACCACTCCCTTTGTGTTTTTTTTAGAAATGTTGTTTTATCACACATTTACAAAGTGCGGAATATATATATTCATCTCTCCACACTTATAAAGTGCGGAATGAAAAATTTCATAAAAGTATTTCTTCTTAAAGTGAAATATAATATAATATAAATAAAGTGTTGAGAAACAACCCCTCTCAACATGGGTACATTAAAATCGATAAAACCGCACACACACATGTGTGCTAAAAAGCCCATATGTTTACCCACTAGTAAGGTTCCCATTAAAGTCAAAAAAACAATGATAAGATCAACCAATAAATGATCTTATTAAGCCGCTCGACACCTGCGAAATGGAAACCAAACCGGTCGAGTAAACTAAAACCCTATCTGCAAAAACCTAGTAAAGAAAGAGCTGGGAACAACCTACAAGCAGAAAAAAACATAAAACAGAAAGGAACAAGCAACTTTTGGCCACACCACCGTAAACGTCCCACCAACTCCACATCCGCCACTGCAACACACAAAGAACCCCAAGAAGAAAACACTGCTAGAACTCCCTTTTTAGAATTGAAGTGAGATGAAAATGCATTGGGGTGGTATTCAGTGGCGGAACCAGAAATTTTGGGAAGTTGGGGCAAATTTATTATTGAGTCCCTAAATTTTGCCTTTTCTCTTATTTTTTTTTCCAAAAAACTTACTTGGTCCAAAGAATTTTTTTCTTTTTTTTGTTTGAGTTAGGGCAATGGACCCACCAAGCCTGGTGGTGGATCCGCCGTGGATCCACCTATGGTGGTATTAAAACTAACTATTTTTTCAATATATCAAAGTTGATGATTATTTGATGAACAAGAAAGAAATATTTAGTTCAAAACAAAAAGAAAGAAATATGAACCTTGAAAAATAAATCTTCAATACTCCCTCCGTTCCAAAACTATTATAGTTTTAGTTTTTATGCTTTGTTCCAAAATCATTGTTGTTTTATATATCTAAAGTATTTTATCTCATTATCTTCTATCCATGCCCTCATTTAATATTGTATCTCTCAAATACCACATCTTATTTCCACCAATGAAAATTCTCACCAATTAGTTGATCAATGATTTGCATTCTCTCCTTTTTATATATAACTCATACAGTATTAAATAGGAATGTTTCAGTCAAATCATAACATTAATTAATCAACTCTTAAACTTTGTGCATAATTGGCCCCTGTAATTGTAAAGGGAATCAATTCTGATCCTTGTCAAATTTTCGCATCAAATTGGGTCCCTGGAAAACTTTTTTTAATTCAATTAAGGCCAAAGTGTGTTTGGGTCTGATGTGGCTTGATTTTAATCCCACTCAGCTTTTCCACGTGGCTTTTTCATTTTTTTTAAAATCTGAGTAATGCCATTGAGTAAAAAATAAAAAATAATTAAAAAATTTTAAATCCTTCTTCATCTTCCACTTTCATCCTCTTCATCATCATCATCAGCCACCATCAAAACAACCAAACCCAGAAAAGTTGTGTACAACTATTCTTAAGATGAAAAAAATATCCAAGGCATGCTTTCACATCTAGAAAAAGAAGAAGAACCCATCTAAAAAATTTAATCTTTGCTTGGAATCCAGGAACTGGACAACCTTCCTGAATCTCACCTCAAACCCAGCTTCTTCACGTCTCCAAACCTTGTTGCTTTGTCAATTTTAGAAGCAAGAGCTCCTCCAATTATTTACAGAACCAACAACATGACTACACCACTCAATCAAGTAAAGCGAAAACTTCAATTTCAGAGACTGATGAATCAAACACATACACAAACCCCAAAAAAAAAACGGATCTTGGACACAGATCTCAAATGACCAATGATAAATAAGAAGAACAAGCCCTCCCATTCAAATTAATAAACCCCTTTTATGGGAAAAACTAAGAAGAAGCAATTAATTCAAGGAAATTTGGAACCTCATTAACAAAAAGAAGAAAAATTGAGAAATGAGAGTCACTGAAACGATGAAGAACATGAAGAAATCACGAACGCTCCTTTCTCTTGTGCAAAACATGAAGAAATGCACCTTTTTCCACTTCCCTGAACTCATCTAACCTCCAAACCCTCTTCCTTTCCACAAGCACTCTTCTGCACCTCAGATACTCCACTCACAAGGACAACACCTCCACCATCACTACCCCATTTACCACGCCGGAACAGAACCCGCCGCCGACACCATCGTCTACGTTCTCAGCCACTTCACTTCCTTGGGTCTCCAAACCCGCCGCCGACACCAGTACTAGCTACGTTCGTCGTCAACCACCAATCGCACCACCACTCAAAACTTAGTGAATCAAGCTATCCTAGATCCTCGCACCCCAGATCCCAGATCCACCACCGCGCACCCTACAGTGGCCTCCATCGCCGGCCGGTTGTGCGGCCCTAGATCCTTCTCTTCTTCTTCTTATTCTTAGAAGATAGATTAGATTAGGGTTTTTTTTTTCAAACTTAGATTAGGGTTAAAAATAAGGAATAAAATAATTGTTAAGACCATATACAATGGTTCAACAAAAAATGTTTTGTTTACCCTTTTTCTATCCCATTTTTTCTCTTCCCAACACTCCACATCATCTTCTCTCTCCAATTCAACAAACTCTCAACAATTACCCACTCCAATGGTTTTACTTAACTCTCAACACCCTACCCCACCACTCACCCTATCCCACCACTTTTTTATTTCACATTTTTATTTAATTTAATATTTTTGTTTTTATAATTACATAAAATTACAATTATCGATTTAAATTAAATTAAAACAATTAACACTTAACAATTTTTTTTTAAATATAGACTATAATTTTGGGTGTTGAAATGGTAATTGTTGGGATCCATTTCAATACAAATGTTAATAGATAGATAAATAAGATGGTGAGAGAGATAATAAGAGAGTGAAAAAACTTGGTTTTTTTTCTGTGTCCAAATCAAACGAACCAAGTCTCTATTTATAGAGAAAAAAAAATCATGAATTTTGGTATAAATTTTTTTTCCATAAATTTTTTTTTTGATGAAATAATTGAGTTCAAAAGATAAGGGAAAACGAAATCCGGAGAAACGAATCAGAGGCAGACACGTGGCAGGGGAGGAGAAAAAGTCGTTTCTCTCTCCTGAGACAAGGCGCGTCACGCGCCTTGTCTCCGCGTGTAGCACACGCGCATGCGAGGGCCATTTAGAGGGCGCCACGTGGCGTCCCTCTCTCCTCTCAACTTTGTTGAATTCCTTCAACATTTCAGTCATTCCTCTCTCCTCTCAACAATCCTCAACAACCATTATACCTATTCAACAATCCTCAACACTCCTCAACATCAATTAATCACTACCATTGTATATGGTCTAAGTAGATGAGTTGGAATAAAATATAATGAATAACTATTGAAAAAAATGAAAAAGTCACGTGGAAAAGCTGAGTGGGATTAAAATCAAGTCACATCAGACCCAAACACACTTTTACCTTAATTGAATTAATAAAAGTTTTTCAAGGACTTAATTTGATGCGAAAATTTTACAAGGAGCAGAACTGATTCTCTTTACAATTACAAGGGTCAATTGACCATTTAAGTCTAACCTTAAACTGCCATAGTTTTGAAACGGAAGTAGTACTACAAAAACATTGCCATATACCAACGGACATTTTTAGTGACAGACATAAAAAGCGTGGGTATAAATACTTTTACCAACAAACATGTCATTAAGCGTGGTTATAAATATGATATACCTATGGGTGTATGTTACCGTAACTAATTCCTTGAGCGACAAAACTGAAACCGCGGGTATAAGATATTATATACCAACATTTACGTCATTAACTGTGGCTATAGCTAATCATGTTCTAATCCTAGTAATAAGATTTAAAAATCCCTTTTCAACTTTTCACTTTCTGCGCTCTAAATTTTGGGGAAAATTTGAAACCCCGCTCACTCGTTCACTCTTCCTCCCTCTCTGTACGCTCATCTTGCACACTCCTGCTTTGCCGCGCTCACACTCCCTCTCCACGCTCATGAATCATCTCCGCGCTCATCCTGTGGTCTCTTCCCCTCTTCTTTCTTTCTCTATCGCATTGTGGCGTCCTCCTTTTTCGTTCTGCCGTTCTCCGTTGCGCCGTCGTCCATCGTCACCATTGCAGAGACGATTTAGGTATTCATTACTCTATCTCTCTCTCTCCCACTGGTATCATTAATCTTTGACAGTTTGTACTTTCGATTAATTGAAGATAGTGATAAATCCCAAGAAGCATGATATTCTATAGTGATAAATCCCTAATTCGACCCTTCCTTGTCTCGAATACAATCCTAATTCGATCCTTCTTTGTCTTGAATCCTAATTTATGATGTGTACTTTATTCAGACTGGAATGGTTTTGATGACGCTTTGTTTAGCATCGAGTGATACAGTTCAGTCAAATCATGTTAGCTGCACTTCAGGTAAGTGTATCTTATGTGGTTGGGTAATGTGGAATGCATTTCTACATTATAGCTTGCATACTTGACATAATTATACATTTTTCACCTAATATGTAGCTAGATTTTGGTTTTGGTAGTCTCTAGCATTATAAGATATTAGCTAGTAGAGTCTTAGCATATAGTAGATTGTCTTCTTGCTTATATATTCAACACTACACTTATGATAGGGATTGATGAATTGAAGATTGCTATTGTTGATTACAATTGGTCCCTGAGGCATAAGCAGATCACATCTCTTAATGAGAAATACAAAGCTATGTGGAGTACTTTGCTTGAGTAAGTCATACTACTGTATTTTGTATGTTTTTTCCTTTGTCAGTCACAAACTCACAATGGCTCTATAAAATATTGCTGTAGATTGCTAATATGCAATTATAGGCTGATGGTTTCCATGAATTAAAGGCTGATTGTTCAAAGATCTCACTATTAATCTTGACAGGAATATTTGCAATATTTATTTTCTAAAATATAGAATTGGGATGCCTGATTTCATTTGCCCTGATTAAGTTTACTTATTGGTTTGAAAAGGACATGAAGTTGTCAAGGAGAAAGCCTGGTTTATTTATCATTATTCTTAAGACTTTTTTGGGGGTTTCTTTGGTGTTCTAAATGCTAGTTTGTATGATTTCATTTATTTATTTTAACATATCATAACTAAGTGTTCTCTTGGTAGTATGGATGTGGATGGTGATGAAAATATTTTGCCGGGGCCAAGATGCTACTTCCCAAAGTAAGTAAAATTGTTTATTTTTCAAACTACTATACATTGATAAATTGATGCAATAGCTTTTTCTCTGATTATATGAACTGCTTTTGTGCTTTGTGGTTTCCTATTTATTTTTCATTGCATATTTGAATGGTGTATGCTGTCTATTAATCTTATTGTTCATTCTGTTCAGTGCACAGTTCTGAGTTGTTTTTCCTAGGATTTTGCAAATATTTTGCCTTGTTCATTGGAGAAATTAAGCCAGCCAAGTAGCAACTTAAGAAAAAGTTATAGATAGTCTTTTGCAGTTATGCTGCATTTTTTATATGATTGAAGAACCATACATCTTGCATAGTATTAATCTTCATGTATAAGTTTCTTAAAATCAAATTATATAATGCATATGCATAAGCTTGTAAGTGAATGGCGAAATTGATTTCATTGGTTCAGGTTTTATTTATATGATTATTGAAGAAGCCTATGGTGTTTATTAATTGTTGTTTATTCTATTTGATTGTCTAATATATTTTTCTTGCAGGACTCGTTAAATGCAAAACTTAACAAAGCAAAAACTGGAAGTCCCTTGTTTGGTTTTGTCTTCGGTAATATGTGTTATATGATTCTCCAGATTTTATCGCTGGTTGCGTCTTCTGCTTTTTGTTGTTTAAAATGTAGTTGCAAGGTTTGGAAAATTTTGACTACACTTTAAAGGAATTTTTACATGATCCACTTCTGATTTTTGTGTACTATATTGAGTTTTGATCTATTTCAAGCATTGTTACTTGCATAACTAGTAGAAATTACATTCTTATATTGCCATTTTTCACCTACAGTACACAGCCTTTTAAATTGGATAACTATGTGATTCATGAATGCTAATTCTTAGAGTATTGAGTTCTCTTACAGTAGTTTTAGGTTTTGCTTATTTTCCATTACAATTAGTATCTAAGACCCATTTTTTTTGTTTAATTATGGATAGCCCATTGTAGTTGCTGAAGGACACATACGATAGAGACATTTGGGATTTGAAGTGGCCAAGTTTCTCTTTAGTGGCTGATGAACTGCGAGTTGAAGCTTGCACAAACGACAAATGGTATTTTGATTTTGAGACAAATGGTATTTAAGTTTTTGTCTCCCTTCATCTATTTCTAGTTCTTGTGTTGCATCAGATACTTGGCAAATAGATAACTTGTGCAAGTATCAAGACTGAGGAATCTACAATATTTATCAGAGCTTGAGTGCAAGTGTGACTTCATTGCAGGTGCTTCAAGTGTATCTAATCAAAAAATGTTGTTTGTGACTTTTCTGCTTTAATGCTAATATTTTGGTTTGTGTGCACTTTTGCTAGTTTTTGTTAATGTTTTGTGATATTAGATATTTTTTGCTTTGGTTAGTGTAGACTTGAGAGTATTTAGTAATAAGAGTTCCTTTGAGTTTCTTAACCGAAGGTAGTTGTAGTGTTTGGTATTATTACCTGCTGGCTATCAAATAGATGCATTAGAGATTCAGATATGATGTTTATTATGCAATCAAACAGTAATATAACCAGCGAGATAGATGAAAGCATCAGATGCTCTGGAAAGAGGAACGGGCAGCTAGGCCTGCCATATAATTTTCTTTCAATTTCTCCCTTATTGCGGCGGTTAAAACCGCCGCTAAATACAAATTTTTTTAGTGATTTTTTATCTATACCAACGGAAGAGAATTCATAGGTAAATCCTAAAGTATTATTCTGACGGAGGTATTTCCGTCACTATACACTATACCGACGGTTTTGCGAAATAAAAACCACGAAAATTATTTCCGTCAGTATAAGTTTTTTTAGGCTATACCTACGGTTTTTTAACCTTTACCGACGGTTTTCTACTGTCACTAAATGGCAAGTTTGTTGTAGTGTAGTACTTTACATTGTTTACACACCAACATTATTAGTGGTAAAAACTTATTAAGCATTCACAGTTTTCATTCCTAAGGAACACAAGAAGCTAAACTACCAAGAGTATGCAGACTGCAAAGAAAGCGAAGCGAGATTGGGGCTGAATTCAATCGAAGTTGCCCAGGCCATAATCAATGCATGAAACGTGTTGTATTATAATATTCAATCCCAAATTGGCATCTCAAACTCGAACTCATCTTCAGAAAACTCTGCTGTACAAATAACTCGTTGGAAAAAGAAGCATAGAACTCTATTCCCCCTAACCCCATTGGTTCGATCCAGTCATATAACATGAACTCATCAGTTGTAGAGTCCAACGAGTCTTCAATTTTCGGAAGCTCAACAATCTCGCTCAGTTCTGAAGGGTTTGATGATGACCCTTCAGAACACACCGATGACTGAACCACCGCAGCAGGGTCAAGGTTAATCATGGCTGCGGCTGCTGCAGCTGCAGCTTGAACGTCATGCCGTGATGACGTGGCGGGTCTGGGAAGCATGTCAGCTATGTTAGGGAAGTTGAGAACCGCTGACTGGCCCTTGATGCTCTGAGCCGCAACATCGTGTGCTCGTGCTGCCATTTCTGGGGTTGCGAATGTCCCAAGCCAGATGAGTGATTTCTTGCGTGGCTCGCGAATTTCGGACACCCATTTGCCCCAATTGCGCTTTCGCACCCCGTGGTAGACGGGGTGCTTGCTGCAGTCCCTGGGTTTCTTGGGACTACTGTGTTTTTGGGTCGTCTCCGTTTTGTGGGAATTTGATAACCCTGTTAAAGAGGGTGAGGGTGGTAGCGGTAGTGAAGATTTGGAGGAGTTGGTGGCTATATCGGAAGAGGTTGCATTTTCTGTCATTGTAAAACATTCGAGCCAGGGTAATGTGTTGTGCAGCCAGAATGTATGGAGCACATATAGAGGTGTCATGACAAAGAGAATTGAGGACAAAAAGACCATATTCCTTAGTCTTTTTTTAATGAAGAATCCGCTCATCACTCATGTAGTGACCCTTGATCTACTCATATTTTTCACGATTCAATTTAAAGAATGTTTGTTTGGTGGACGAGGAAGAATATGTTGGGTATATATAAAGGAGCCAAAAAGTATAGGAGAGAAGTACAACAACTATTAACTTTGATACAACGTTAATTACTTGAGAAAAATAGTTCTAACAGCGCCGATATGATATCAGAGCTTCATAATGAAACGGTTTAGGGTTCAATTTTTATTGTTCTCATTATTTTAATATAAAATGAAATTTCAACACATGATAGGGGGACGTATGCATTGTTCATCCAATCATCCTTCAAACACAAGTAGAGTCTAACTTGCGTGATGAAACATATTAGAATATAATATAAAACGATTTACAACATTTATCCATTAGCTATAACCTTTGAAACACTTGTTCATAATACTAATCTTTTATATCCTTATATAGTCCAAACAAAGTAACAACACACACATGGTTTTGTTGCCGAGATAGATGTGGAGAGTTTATTGCTTCGCCTTCGTTTGATGCCATGGAGGCCAAATTATATTCTTTGTGATCACGGAGGCATTTAGTGGTCTCTCTTTTTGACTTTTGACCATTGTCTCTAGAGGGTTTGTGTCGAGCCTGATTGCATGCTTCTGTTTGAGGTCTGGAAGAAGCATTTTGTGGGACGTTCTTATTTGTGGATTTTTCCTTAATTCATCGTTCTGGTAATTGTGTGGTGGATTCTTTGGCCCAACTTTCTTTTTCGCGTGAAATTTCCTTAATTCATTAATTTTCTCACAAATATCTTAGCTACTAAACTAGTTTTGAATTTTGTGATAAAATTTTCTCCCACTAAATAAGTCCATCACTTAACTCGTCACAAAATATGAGTTAGAATATAAGTTTTTTAAAAGAGTATATGAAGGTTTTCCATTATTATTGTGACCCGTTCGGTCTTGTGAATCATATAAGACTCTCACTTGCTTTTATATATATATATATAAGACTCTCACTTAGAGCTGATGACGGCGTGTAGTGGTGAGTCATGAGTGTCCCATAGATGATGGTGGTACTAATGATTTCTCGATAATGAGGTAGGTATCTGAGATATTACTTTGACGCTTAAGTGAATACAAATGCTTGGGAGAGAACTCTTGAGACTCAATAGAACTAAAGTGAAAATTCTATAATGAAGAACATATTATGTAAATCAATTATAGACTCTATGTTTTTAGGTTTAGTATCCATGGCGGTTGTCTCTGATGGAAAGTCCCTTAGATGGAATTTCCTAGCATGTGTGCAGCCTTTGTTTGTCACATTTTAGTTTGATGCGTCTCGGTTTTTATGGTGATCGATCGGTCATGAGCCAGGATAATATATTCCTTTCCAACTGGTAAGTCATTAGTGCGCAGGGGCATGTCTTTTGCATATTTATAATTAGGTATCTAATTTACTTATTAACCTAATTTATAAACACATGGAAGAATATGTCGTATTTATCATTTTTTTTCTGTCTATATTTTTTGGGTTTTGATTTATTCACACTTTACTTTTTTATATCATTTTCACTCATTTTTCTTTTATTTTTCTCTTCTTTATTTATTCACCATATCATTCATTTATTATTATTTTTCTTCTTATCTCTGACCATGTGATGATGTAGCTGGAGTATGAACACATCTTTTCCATACTTTTAGATGCGGGGTCATTGAGGTTTGTATGTAGTTACTAGCTTTCCTTCTTCCAAAATTTGGAACAAATATCCATAAGATTAAGACAAATACATCAATTATATGGTATTTGAATATTTTCCCAACTAATCCTATGATCAGTTTTTTATAATTATAATTAATAAAAGCAATTAGTTTTATTTATCCCTATAAATACGTAATCGTGGTGATGTAACTATGTCTAGCTAGCAGCCCACCCTTCATAATTATATATCTTTCCTGGTGTCTTACTTTGGTGACTTACTAATATGACAGGTGATCTAAATGAATTGAATAGTGAGCATTAAATAGAAAAAAGAAGAAGAAAAAAAAAAAACTTAAGAGGTTGTTCAAGTGGAGCATGATATGGTCTTGTACCTGGCTGGTCGCAAGTTTGAATACTCCTTACTCTCATTGGGGTAAAGTAAATGTAAGTTTTCACTAAATATGTTTTGAACCCGATTGTTTTCCTTCCATGTATTAACCTTTGACACCATCCCCTCGTTTTTATTTTTTTAAAATAAAAAAATAGAAAATGTGCTTTACCAGTTTACCTTCCCTCTTAGATGTGCAAATTGTAAAATTGAGGCAACGAGGTGCTACTGAAAAAGAAAAAAATAGATGTATTAGAATTTTGTGGTAAAATTGCTTAAATGCTTTATTTGAAAGAAAAAAAATTAAAAACGTGTTGAAAATTAGAATGGAGAAAAGTTTTAATCGTTAAATTGATTACTCTGTTGTGCCTTGAAAAGTAGGATCACTTAATTGAATTATGTAGCTCTTTGCTTATCCATTTTTTCATATATCCTAACTTGCACTCCATCTTAGCCTCATTATCTACTACATCTTAAAAGAGGGACATGAAATCACTATTCATAAGAGAACTTTCAATCTGGGCCATTGATTTCAATTTCTGATCCAACGGTTATTCAATTCCTCACCTGACCACTGCCACTAACCACAGTCCCATCACTCACTTTTCCTCTCATACAATACGCTACAACCACCAACTCCACACCCATCAGCAAATCAGAGGTGAAAGGAGGAAGAAGCACCATAATAACAGAAACAAAAACAAATTTTTATTAATAAAGATTCAAACTTTACATCAAAAAATCAAACTTTACATTAAAAATGGAAACTTTTACACAGCATATTGATATTTACATAAAAAAAAATCCATCTTCAGAGGCTAAAATGTCCGGTCCGGCGTCTTGACTCGGATTTTGGTGAAAAAAAACCTTGCTAGGATAGCTCAGAGCTTGCATGTATCAAATCGGTGTAAAAATCTCCGATCTAGGTGCTTCTTGACTCGGATTTGGAGGAGAAATCATGGCTTTGGTGGCGGTTGGGTTGGGATGGTGGTTGGGAGTGGAAGAGAGAGGAAAAAAAGAGGAAGAAGAAAAAATCGTTGCTTGGGGTAGGGTTGGGTCCAGATTGAAGCTTTGGTGGAGGTTGGGGGCGAAAACGGTGGACGGGACAAGAGGAGAGGAAGAAACCGATGTGGAGGAAGAGAGAAGAAGATGAAGAATCAGAGAGAAAGAGAGGGGCGGCTAGGTTAAAATGTGAGGAAATATGGTTTGGGTGTTGTTTTTATTTGAAATTGGGTTTTTTTTTGTTTTGGTATTTTGGATGTGTAAAACTGGGCCTCTCGGCCCAGCAATTGTTTTCAATTTACTTTTATTTGTTTTGCTATTTTTTCAATATAAAACTTTGTTTTTTAAGAAAGCATTTTAAAAAAATCAATTTTTTTAAAGCAATTATTAATATATAACTATAAAATTAAACAAACCAAAAAATATTCAACTTAGTATTAGAATAAAATAAAATGCATTTCAAAATCAAAAATCTCAAAACAATATTTTTTTTTTAAATTCACAAATAAAATGATATTAGCTTTTTAAAATATCCCCGTACAAAAAAGCTTTTTAAAAAATCATTAAGGTGTCCATATTACGGTTGCAGATATGTTAAGCCACCCATTTATGGTGGAGTTTTATTAACCAATTGTTATAGATAAATATATGTTAACATTTATAGTTTTTCTCTTCTTCCTTTGGACGAAGTTATCTTTTTGAAAGCATTATCGTAATTCACCTTATTCAGTAGATTTTCGATTTAATCCTGTTGTTTTAATTTAACCTCTTAAAATGAGATTGGTTGGAGCAATTTTTTAAATAATCTGATGTGATAAGGTTTCCTCTTATTCATATTTATAAAATTTGATATAGATATGTGAAATTGTTGAAAGGTATAGTAGTGTTAGCAAAACGTTAAATTGATATATTTTTGAAAAGTTAGATTATTACACTGTTACAAGTATATTTATTAATAGTATATTTTTAATTCACTTTGAAGATTGGTATATACTTCTTATTATTTGTCATGGTATTTTAGAGTTGATATTATTTAGCTTTGGAATTGAATATGAAGTGAAAGTTGGTTTTTTCTTTGAACTTTAGCTGAAGTGGTAGGACTAATTTGACATAGGGGATCAAAAGGGTTAAGTGTGAACAGTACAGGGTTCGAAGCTTGTGGATGAAACATTGTTACAAATAGATCTATTAAGAATATATTTTTGATTCACTTTGAAGATTGTAATATATTTCTTATTATATGTCATAGTGTTTTAGAGTTGAAATTATTTAGCTTTGAAATTCAATATAAAGTGAAAGTTAGGTTTTTCTTTGAATGTTAGCCGAAGTGGTTGGACTAATTTGACATAGGGGATCGAAAGGGTTAAGTGTAAATGCTACAGGGTTCGAAGCTTGTGGATGAAACACTGTTACAAATAGATCTATTAAGAGTATATTTTTTATTCACTTTGAAGATTGTAATATATTTCGTATTATATGTCATAGTATTTTAGAGTTGATATTATTTAGCTTTGAAATTCAATATGAAGTGAAAGTTAGATTTTTCTTCGAATGTTAGCCGAAGTGGTACGACTAATTTGACGTAGGGGATCGAAAGGGTTAAGTGTGAACGGTACAGGGTTCGAAGCTTGTGGATGAAACATTGTTACAAATAGATCTATTAAGAGTATATTTTTGATTCACTTTAAAGATTGTAATATATTTCTTATTATATGTCATAATGTTTTAGAGTTGATATTATTTAGCTTTGGAATTCAATATAAAGTGAAAGTTAGGTTTTTCTTCGAATGTTAGCCGAGGTGGTTGGACTAATTTGACGTAGGGAATCGAAAGGGTTAAGTGTGAATGCTATAGGGTTCGAAGCTTGTGGATGAAACACTGTTACAAATAGATCTATTAAGAGTATATTTTTTTTTCACTTTGAAGATTGGAATATATTTCTTATTATCTGGCATAGTATTTTAGATTTGATATTATTTAGCTTTGAAATTTAATATGAAGTGAAAGTTAGGTTTTCCTTTGAATGTTAGCCGTAGTGATAGGACTAATTTGACGTAAGGGGATCGAAAGGGTTAAGTGTGAATGGTACGGGGTTCGAAGCTTGTGGATGAAACACTGTTACGAATAGATCTATTAAGAGTATATTTTTTATTCACTTTGAAGATTGAAATATATTTCTTTTTATATGTCATATTATTTTTGAGTTGATATTATTTAGCTTTGAAATTCAATATGAAGTGAAAGTTAGGTTTTTCTTCGAATGTTAGCCGAAATGGTAGAACTAATTTAACGTAGGGGATCGAAAGGGTTAAGTGTGAATGGTGCAGGGTTTGAATCTTGTGGATGAAACACTGCTACAAATAGATATATTAAGAATATATTTTTGATTCACTTTGAAGATTGAAATATATTTCTTATCATATGTCATAATATTTTAGAGTTGATATTATTTAGCTTTGAAATTCAATATGAAGTTAAAGTTAGGTTTTTCTTTGAATGTTAGCCGAAGTGGTACGACTTATTTGACGTTGGGGATCGGAAGGGTTAAGTGTGAATGATACAGGGTTCGAAGTTTGTGGATGAAACACTGGTACAAATAGATCTATTAAGGGTATACTTTTGATTCACTTTGAAGATTGAAATATATTTCTTATTATATGTCATAGTATTTTAGAGTTGATATTATTTAGCTTTAAAATTCAATATGAAGTGAAAGTTAGGTTTTTGTTCGAATGTTAGCCGAAGTGATAGGACTAATTTGACGTAGTGGATCGGATGGGTTAAGTGTGAACGGTACAGGGTTCGAAACTTGTGGATGAAATATGTATTAACAATTTAACATTATTTGATAACTTGGATATTTATAAAAAAAACTTAAGATAATTGTTTTACTTGAATGTTGTGATGGTCCTCTTACTTCATGTGGATTATGTTGGACATGATTTGTTTCATTTGTCCTAATTGTGTAGAGTTTTTTTTTATGAAATTAATGTTATTTTTCTTTTTTTTTTGTAAGCATGTTAAACTTTTTTGGTTAACTAGAAATTAGCTCTTTGGGCCAATAATTTTATAAAACTTTAGGGGGCCCAATATTTTTTTGTTGAGCGAGGAAATTTAATTTTTTGTTAAATGTTAGGGCAGGTTATGATCTTTGTTTTTCTTTTCCCAGAGGCGTGAATTTATCATAATAAGATTAATTTTCTTATTCTCTCCCTTTTAGTTTGGATTCACTTTCTCTCCTTCCCTTTTCAGCTTTCCATTGTTTGTGATATGAGCTTTGTTTCGTTTCCTGTTCAACAATTGACAAACTTGATTTCGTCCCACTTTGTGCAGCAGTTAGGCTTCGCGTCAGCGTCGTTGTTGCTACTAATTGTCGAACATGGAGAAGAGGTTCAACTCTATCTCTTTGTAGATCTTCTATCATGTGACAAGTAGGTATTTGTCAGATTTTATTTTCTAATATCTTCTTTTGTGTGGATCCAGGTAAGATATTTACTTATTTGACTTATCAATACATATAATGTACTAATTAGTACAAAAGTAACAGTAATCATGATTTTCATGTACCCACCCTCAACTGCTTTCAGAGGTAATCATACTTGGAAGTAGATTAAAATAATTTTTTTACTTGATCATTATTTGTTTACATGACTAGCGTGGGGCAATTTTCTTGTGTAAGTAAGTCAATTGCTTGAGTCAGTTTGTACAATAAAGAAATTAGTACTTTATGTATTTTTTTATGTGTATTTGACACTGGAATTTCTTTCTGAATATATGTATATTGTTGACCATACCCTGTTGTGAAGAGATTTTCATCATTTTTACTTCGAGACTTCGTATATTTGTAACAGAAACTTTAACATTGTAATTGTGTTCAAGTTATTTTGACAAAGATAAATGAAAATACAACTTTTGTTATAATATTAATGTTTATAATTTGTCGTTGATGTTTATATTTCGGTTAAACCATATTTTTTGTTGTGATTAGTAAAGGTTATAAAAAATTGGTATGTGATTTAAATAGATAAAGTTAAATAAATTGATTGAATAAATATGATAAATTGAAGAACTGCTCGTCCGTGCATTGCACGGATACGGGCTAAAATCCTAGTTTTACATACTTTTGAGGTCTCTTCTATTTGTATACTTCTTCTTTTTTATTTTAAATTGACTGATGGACAGTGTTATGCTTATATGATTAGATTGACTCAAGATTTCTTAGGCAATTATGAGTGAATGAGAGGTGTGTGACCTTATTCTGAAGTTCAAATTGATTCTTTGAGAAGTATTCTTATGATTTAATTATATGCCTTAAAAGGGGGGTTCTGCCTACGGTGGGCCAGTTTTGAAACTGGTCCACCGTGGACCAGTTTCAAAAAATGTATTTCCAGCCGTTGGATCTTGAACTAAACACATCTATGGTTGTGATAAAGTATTTGGTAATGGTAGAACAAGTTTATCATAATTTGCAGACATAGTTCGTCTCTGGAATTAGATGAGTACTCATTAGTAAAACCTGTATGTAGTTAGACAAATGAAGGTTCATGGGAAACGTTTAGGGTTCCACAGAGGTAAGCAGCTTCGACGCGAACGATTCCATGAAGTTTATCCACAGATGTGAACCAGGGAAGCTGAAGCCGAATCATGGATCATATGAAGAACCATATGTTTGACCCGATAACACAGGTTCTATTCACCATCTCTGTCACGCATCTATTGGCAGTCCCTGGTGATGCGCGAAGTCAATTTACAAAGTTCTTCGTTTCCTCAATTTACAGTGGTTTACATAAATTTTGGTTGATTTATACACAAAATTTGGTTGCTCTTTTACATAAATTTTGGCTGGTATTTAACAATGGGTTGCTTGGGAGACAACCCAAGTTTTGTTTTATTTTGCTTGTTTGGTTGTTGCATTTTGCAGGGATTGAGAGCCTAAATTTTGGAGTAGGAGGTGGCTCTAAGGCCTCCATGGCAATTAGTAAAGAAGGTCAACTCTTCCCTTTAGTTTAGCTCATGCATTTTTACATATTTTTTCTTTTGTAGCTTTTATTTTTCTTTTTATCATGCATTGTTATTTAAGTTTTTTGTTTTTGGGTCTTTTACTTCCCTATACTCACATGCTTTTAGCTATAATTTTGTTTTCTTACATGTGCTGTTTTTGAAAATGCTTTTGTGAATACTTACTGCTGTTTTTAGGGATGAGTGATTGCATGTTTGGGGAAGAGAGGAGGAGACTTCGGTATTCCGAGTGTTTCTTGAGAAAGGAGTCGAGGTGAGTCCATTAAGGGTCTATCTTTGACCCTTCACCATAAAATTTCCCTGGAGGATCCTGACTCACTTGCAATTCTTGGTTCTGCATTAATTTCACTCATAGCATGCTTTGTGATTCTTGCTTTATTCTTGAGACTTGTAGGATTTCTTGAGATTCTGAATTAGTTGATTGAACATTGTCTTTAGTTGCCCCACTTGAGCCTTTTTGGATATTTTATTGTAGCCAAGTGATTGGGGCGGATGTTTGGTTGGAATATTAGGGAGTGATGATCCTTGATTATATTTGTATGTAGCTGAAAAATTGTGAAATTCTCTTGCCCCGAAAAGAAAAAAATCATTGAAAAAAAAAAGAAAAAGAACTCCTGAACAAAAGCTGGAGTTGTAAAAGAAAAAAAAAGTTGAAAAAAAGGGGGGGTACAAGAGACTTGTGCTAAATAGTTTATTGTGAAAAGCTCCGGGGGGGTTTTAGAATTGGACCACACTCAATGTGCTTGAAGCCTAGAATTTCCTTAGGGACCAACCACCATCATGTTCTACCTAGCCAATGTTTCAACCCTTTTTAAAGTCTCTTTGAATATTTGCATGTTTGATCTTTGTTGCTATTGAGTGAATGGCATTCAGGACCTATGAACTTGCTTGTGTGCTCAGTGCACTAAATCAACATCTCATCCTAGGATTTTTAGTTCTATATGCTTCTCATGAATGGACTCTACACTCTTCTCTTTTCAAAAGATGCATGAAGTAGGTTGTCGGGTCTTTCTCTTGGAACTAGCTGTGATTCCTTTGTCCCCATATTTTTTGTGAAGTATTCCTTGTTGAGAGCACTTGTTTGAGAGCATTTCTTGCGCTTGAGGGCAAGCGAGTGTTATTTACGCTCGAGTGCGAGATGTCGTTGAGTATAGTGGTGTGATGACCCTTGTTTAGTGGTGTTTTTAGGGTCATTTCTTTCTTTGTTTTGAGTCTTTTTGTTGAGTCTCATGTAGTGTTTCATGCATTTTTATCTTTCTTTGAGTCTTTACTTCGTTTTGGTAATTTTGTAGTTTTATAGGGAGTTTTCTTGCATTTTAAGTAAGTTTAGGACTTGTATGGTTTTATTGTGTTAATTGAAGGATCTATTGTGCTAATAAGCTCTTTGAGCTTCTGGAATTTTCCTTGGCTTGTTGGTTAAGTTTGCAGATCAGAAACTGAAGGTGAAAGAAGGCCAAGAAGCATGGAATTGAAGGAGGACTTAAAGAGGCTTAAAAGAGGAGTTACAAGAAACTAAAAAGTCTTTTCCAGCGAGCTTAAGCGCCTAGGCGTTGGGAATTGGCGCCTAGGCTCTAGTTGCTTTTTCTGAACCTCCTGTAATTGGCGCCTAGGCGCTGGGAATTGGCGCCTAGGCGCCAATTGACCTCCAGAGAGCATGTTTGTGGCTGGAATTGGCGCTCAGGCGCTCTGAATTGGCGCCTAAGCGCCCAAACTCGACTGTTTTGCCTATAAATTGGTTTTTAGACATTTCTCTTGAAAACCTTTTGGTCATTTTATCATATTTTCACAAGTTTTTTAAGAGAGGGTTTGAGTTCTGGAGCTTGAGGAGCTTTCCCTAAGCCCTATGTTTCAGGTTTCATTCTTATCTTCTTGTATGGATTCCATAGCCATGCTTGGCTAAAACCCCTTTTGTTTTTGGTTCTTTGTAAGACTTTGCATGTTTTAGCTTTCATTCCTTTTCTATTCATGTTGTTCTGAGTAAACCCTTGAATCTCACTCCTATGCTTTATCTTTCAAGCTTGAATGCATGCTAGCTTTTTACTTTTCTATAATCATAACGATAGTTTGTTATAGAATTGAGACTTGTTGTGAGATTACCTCTTCTATACTTGCTGCTAGGAATAGAGGAAGGGTTGAGGTTTGTTGGCCTGAATTGCATGCTTAGTGCTTCTAACAAATGTTTAGGTTATCAAGGAATTGAATCTATCTTTTGATTAGAAAGAGTTTTCTTTACGAGACATCGATAGATGACTATCTAGGCTAGAACATCAAGGAGAGACTCAGGATTTATTGAATAGGAAGGTTTGCTAAAACTGAATTTGTTGAGCAAGAACCCAAGGCAATCTCATCTCTGAATTTCAATCGCTTTATTACTTGATCACTTGTCTTTTTACAAACTCAAGAAACAACCAATCATTAAAACTGAATTTTACTAGCTTTTCAACCTTGAACTTGAATCTTAAACTGGATTTGTAATCTAATTCCCTGAGGTTCGATGATTTAAAACCGGGTAGATTCTGTGCACTTGCAGAAGAACCAACAGTGGTGGAGGGGAGATCTTACCAGGTGGTCGTGACGTGATGGTGGTAGTAGCGACGTGGTGGCACGCCGGTGGCGATTGTGGTAGTGAGGTGGTGATTGCAGTGGAGTTACGTTGGTGGTGAAGGTGGAAGTGGTGGTGGCGATGGTAGCGTTGGTGTGGTGGCGATTGAGGAGGTGGTAGTGGTAGTGGCGGCGTTGGTGGTTGTGGTGGCGCTGGAGGGTGGTGGGGGTGATGGTGCAGGGTGGTGACGCTAGTTGATGTGGTAGTGCGGGTGGTGGTGAAGGTGTGGTGGTGGAGGGGGATGTTACATGGTGGTCGTGACGATGGTGGTGGTCATAGCAACGTGGTGGTTGTGGTGGTGGTGGTTGCAGTGGAGTCGGCGTTGGTGGTAGAGGTGGAAGTGGTGGTGCCAATGGTAGCGTGGGTGGTGGTGCCGGCGACGACGACGATGGTAGTAATGGTGACGGGTGGTGGGTGGTGATGAAGGTATATGTAATTGAAACTAATAACCATAATGACAAAATCATATTTTGTGGTGTTAAAAAACAGGTTAAAACGGTTTCAAAATTCACTAAAAATTCCACACATCAGCTTTATTTTTGCCAAACACGTTTTGTGCAGAAAACTAACAACCATCATGAACAAATGCTTAAAAAAATTAAAATCAAATTTGTTTAAAAGATAATCAAATCTAATATCAGATTTCAGCGCGCAGTACTTTCTTGCTATCGGCAGTTTGAAACTGCAGGCAATTGCATATTTTCCGCTTATGCAGTTTTGATTCTGCTCCACAAAACGCTAGTTGGTAAGGTTTTCATTGTTTTTCACTGTGCTATATTGCCATGGTTCCTTCTTCCCAATCCTGAGTTTAGCTTCTTTTCTCTGTTTAGGTCGATGATGGCGAGAAAATATGAAGGAATTGCAGTGGGAATCGACCTGGGCACAACGTATTCATGCGTGGGTGTGTGGCAGGATCTCCACAATAGAGTGGAGATTATCCACAATGATCAAGGCAACAAGACAACACCTTCTTTTGTTGCTTTCACTGAAAATCAAAGATGCCGGAGGCCCGGAGCTATTGCTGGCCTTGATGTTATGCGGATAATCAATGAACCAACCGCTGCAGGTCTCGCATATGGCCTTCAAAAGAAATCTCGTTTTGATGGTAAGCGGAATGTTTTCATCTTTCATCTTGGTGGCGGCACTTTTGATGTGTCTATTCTCAGTTCTCACAATTGAGGATGATAGCTTCCAAGTGAAAGCCACTGCTGGTGATACTCACCTTGGAGGAGAGGACTTTGATAACATACTGGTGGACCATTTTGTTAAGGAGTTTAAGAGGAAGCACAAGAAGGACATTAGTGGGAACCCAAGAGCCTTAAGGAGGTTGAGAAGTGCGTGCGAGAAGGCAAAGAGGACACTCTCATTTGCCACTGATACCACAATTGAGGTAGATGCTTTATTTGAGAGCACTGACTTGTGCTCAGCAATTACTCGCGCCAAATTTGAGGAACTGAACATTGATCTCTTTAAAAAGTGTATGGAGACAGTTGAGAGGTGTCTTGAAGACTCTAAGATGGACAAGAGTGACATAGATGATGTTGTTCTGGTTGGTGGTTCTTCTAGGATTCCCAAAGTGCAGCATCTATTGCAAGATTTTTTCAATGGGAAGGAACTATGCAAGGGCATCAACCCTGATGAGGCTGTTGCTTATGGTGCAGCTGTTCAGGCTGCTTTGTTGACTGATGGCGTAATGAATGTTCCAAACTTAGTGCTTTTGGATGTCACACCTCTTTCACTTGGCACATCTGTAAAAGGAGATGTCATGAGTGTGGTCGTTCCTAGGGTTACAGCCAGGGGCGGAGCCACCGGGGTGGCTTACCGGTGCTCCGCACCCCCGAATATTTTCGATATTCATACTAGTATTAGGTATATTATTTTTCTAGCACCCGTGATAATTAATATATATTACAAGTTAACACAAAAAAGACTATAAAAACGGATAATTGCTGGGAATGAGAATCGAATCTCCTACTCCTAGGATGAAAACGAATTCATATGTTTACCACTATACTATACTAGAAGAACTGTATTGACAGTTTTGATAATTTTATATAGGCTTAATTACAACTTTGGTCCCCGACGTTTACCAATGCCACGATTTTGGTCCCCCACCTAATTTAATTACATGGATGGTCCCCGACGTTGTAGGCCGTGTGCAACGTTAGTCCTACCGTTTATTTCTTAATGGAGGAGGCTTACGTGGACGTCTAGTTGGAGAGAAAAAGGAGATCTGAGGAGAGAGGGAAGCACGTGAGTATCACGTGAACTCACGTGAACTTTATATGAACCCATTATACCTAAATCTGAAACCCTAGGGATCTAAATCGCGTTACCTTCTTCGTTCCAGGGAGGTCAGGGGTTTGGGTATAATGAGTTCAGATAAGGGTCACGTGATACTCACGTGCTTCCCTCTCTCCTCATACCTCCTTTCTCTCTCCAACTGGACGTCCACGTAAGCCTCCTCCATTAAGAAATAAACGGTAGGACTAACGTTGCACACGACCTACAACGTCAGGGACCATCCACGTAATTAAATTAGGTGGGGGACCAAAATCGTGGCATTGGTAAACGTCGAGGACCAAAGTTGCAATTAAGCCTTTTATATATTTATACATAGCCTAATATCATAATTGGTATCAATTATATCAATTGATTCACACATATATATATCTTTAAAGAATTTACATATCGAATCATTAGGATTAGTGTTTGATAAAATTATGTTTGATATAACGAAGTTTGATAAAATAAAAGATAGAAGATTAATGTGTATAGAAATAATACGTAAAAATAAGTTTAAAAATAAACATGGTTTAGATAAAAGAAAGTAAAATTAATTTTTTATTTGATATTTAGCCACCCCAGTGTCAAATTCCTGGCTCCGCCCCTGCCTAGGAACACTACCATTCCTGTGAAGAAGACACAAGGATACGTTACAATTGAAGATAACCAATCCAGAGTCTTGATTGAGGTTTATGAGGGTGAGAGAACAAGAGCCAGTGATAACAATTTGTTGGGTTCTTTTTATCTTACTGGCCTCCCTCCTGCTCCTCGTGGCTATCCTTATGATGTATTTTTTGCTATAGATGAAAATGGTATCCTCACTGTTTCTGCTGAGGAAAGAACCACTGGTAATAAGAATGAGATAACCATTACCAATGAAACAGACAGGCTGTCAGCTAAAGAAATCAGAAGAATGATTCAAGAAGCTGAGAATCATGAGGTTGATGATATGAAGTTCAAGAACAGGGTTACAGCAATGAATGATCTTGATCTTTACCTTTACAAGATGAACAAAAGTATGAAAGATAAGTGTGTCAGTTCTAAGCTTCCCTCAATAGTGCAAGATAAGATCAATTCAGCTATTGTAAAGGGCAAAAGTTTGCTTGATGATGGCCAGCAGCTAGAGACATCTGTATTTGTTGAGTTTCTAATTGAGCTCAAGAGCATTTTTGAACCTGCTATGGCCAAGAAATCAATTGCTACTAGGACCTGGGGCAAGTTGAAGAAGCTTATATAGTTCGTTTAATAATTGAGTTTGAATTGTTTTTAATGTTTTTAGTACTGCTAGCATTTTTTTCCTTGTTCTTTATTTTTTATATTTTTTTTTTGAAACTGTTCTTTATTTTCTTAGTTCTTCTGGATTGTTCTTAGAATCTTAGTAGATTAAATAAGCTTGATTGGGAATTATTTGCTGCTAGATTATTATTAATATATAAGTATCTTTCTTTTGGTAGTAAAATTGTAGTAATTTTGTTCTTTTTATACTTTTTAATATTTTTGTAGATGGCTTAAGATACATACGGCGATTTCATTATCCAAAGACAATATATTTTTATAATAATTAAAAGAGTTATTTTTTATTTTTGGAAATTTAAAAGAGTTATCATATTTTCAAATAATTATGTTTTATCATTTAACTCAAATTTATTCTTTTAAATTTAATTATATCAGATATATGTAACCAAAAAAAGTTAATTATATCAGATATAAATTTTGCTCAAGTTTATAATACACAAACCTTTTTTTGAAATTAAATATACAAACCTTTCAATAGCTTTGTTTTTTAAACTTTTGTTTATTCCCTTAACTTATATATAATTATTATAAAATTGTTAAACATACCACATGATTTAAATTTTAAATTCTTATATACTCAAAAAAAAATTCTTATATTAATTTTACTTAATTTTTCAAATGACTTATTATATTTAAAAATTTCAAATGTCAAAACTCATGTTGTTTCGTTGGGAAGGATGAGTCACTACTCCTCAAAAAATTGTGTGTTCAATTCTACCGGAGTTGAATCCACCCAAATTTTTATTCACATTCACTTTGCTGATAAAAAAAAATTTAAATCTTCAAATAATTGATTTTTTTATCATGTTTTTTTTATAGGCAAATGTTAGTTGTTAGAAATGTTAGTAAATTAATCTGTCATCCGAGTTCGAACCTAGGACCCTTCACCCTTCGTCCCACTCAAGCCTTAATCCTAGGTAAATATAGAGTTTTTTTTTCTTGGACTATCAACCATTGACATCACTAGTTAACTTTATGGTCTTTTTTTTTTTGATATCTAGGTACCAATAGGATTTGAACCCAAGACTTGTGAAATTTTAATCCATCAAGTACCATTTAGGCTATCCATATTAGTTAACTTTATGGTTTTGGGTAAGCGCACGCGCATTAAGCAATGGCCACACAAATGACACAATGCGCTTTATTTCAATTGAAAATAATCAAATTCATGAATGGTTAAATGATAAAGTAAGTTAACCACTTTGCCATGCCATACCTGAAATAGAGTTTCTTTGTACCAAATTTTTCTATCATATCCAATCAAATTAAATATCAAATTTTATTTCCTAATATTAAAGATTCTTTGCCCTCAAAACAAATAGGGAATATATATATATATATATATATATATATATATATGTTTCTATCAAATCAAGTCAAATATTGCGCGCGCAGTTTCTTCTTTCTTCTGTGGTACTTGCTGCTGCAGTTTTCATTAGGTACAACAAAGGAGGTAAAATAAGGTTTTGATGTTCATCACTATGCTAGGGTCCCTTCTTCCCAATCCTGACTAGTGATTTTTTTTTACAATTCTTTTTGTTTTTCATTCAGTTAATAGATCATGAAGAGAAGATATGAAGGATTCGCCGTGGGAATCGATCTGGGCACGACGTATTCATGCGTCGGAGTGTGGCAGGATCAACAGAGTAGAGTGGAGATTATCCACAACGATCAAGGCAACAAGACAACACCTTCTTTTGTTGCTTTCACTGAAAATCAAAGGTTGATTGGTGATGTTGCTCATAATCAAGCTTCTACTAACCCTCAGAACACTATCTTTGGTAAAGTTTCTACTTTTGTTTGCTCTTAATTATGATCCCATGAAGGAATGGTTTCCATTAATTATTCACCATTACTGTTCATTAACTTAAATATGGTAAAGTTTTGTCTCCGATCGGTAGCTCAAGTGGTAAAATTTAGGTGACATATGGGTTAGAGAGAAGAAGGTCCGTAGATTAATCTCTAGAGAGTGTCATTTATCTTTCTGATGTTAACAAAAAATATAGGGAAATTTTACAAAAGAAATAAGTGAAAGTTAACCCGATTACCACTCTATAATTTTTCCATTCAAATAACACCAGTTTTGATAGAAACAAATCCTCTCAATTAGAAATAAACAAGTTTCGCCACCTCGCTATGAATTTATGTGTCTTTACTAATCAAAGAAATAAAAGAAAATTAAGTGAATGGTTAGATTATGAAAATTGACATGGTAAAGTTTTTTTACGGTTGATAGGATTCTGATCTGAGCTTATGTTATAAGATAAGTTCAAATAAGTTCTTCTAAACAATGTCATATTGTTTTTTTTTTTTATAAGTCATAAGAAATATATTGAAAATACGTACAAGGGTTACTTCAACCCAATACAAGTAGAAAAAGAAGGGTTTTTAATCATTATACATATTTAAGCCTTCATTTATTTTTGTTGGACTAATGAATGATGATACATTATTCCATTTTTCTTCAGATGCAAAGAGATTAATTGGTAGAAAATTTAGTGATGCTGTGGTTCAAAAAGATATAATGTTGTGGCCATTCAAGGTCATTCCTGGTGTTAATGATAAACCTATTATCATTGTTAACTACAAAGGAGAAGAGAAGCAGCTTTCAGCTGAGGAAATCTCATCTATGGTACTAACAAAGATGCGGGAGACTGCAGAGGCATATTTGGAATCACCTGTGAAGAATGCCGTCATTACTGTGCCTGCTTACTTCAGTGATGCTCAACGAAAAGCCACAATAGATGCCGGTACCATTGCTGGCCTCAATGTTATGTGGATAATCAATGAACCGACTGCTGCAGCTCTGGCATATGGCCTCGACAAGAGAAGTAATTGTGATGCAGAGCGAAATATTTGTGTGTTTGATCTTGGTGGAGGTACTTTTGATGTATCTCTCCTTACAATTAAGGATAAGTGATAGAATATGATTTATTCCTGCAATTATATTGATTGTATTCCTGTAATTAAGCTAGGCAAAATAGGAAATAGTTTGACTTTTGTATATTCAGTTTTGTATTTATACCCTATTGCTATCAATGAGAATGGCACCCATTCAAATCATACTATTCTCTTACATGGTATCACGACCTAACTGATCCCTACTGCTTCCGCTTCTGTTTTTCCCTGCCGGCCTCCTTCTTCCTCCCTTGGGTCACACCGCTGCCGGCCAAGCACATCTGTGCTTCCTTTCCTTCTCACGCCGCACCGCTCCTCGCCGTGCCGCGCCGTGCCGCGCCGCGCCGTTCCTTGCGCTGCCTCTACGTTGCTGTCCATCTCCCACGCTAGTGCTCCTCCACCAGCGTGTGTCACTGCCACCGTTTGTGCTCGCCACTGTTTGGACCAGCCGCTGCTCCTCCGTGCCCAGCAACCGTAAGAGACGCAACACTCCTCTTCTCCTCCTCCACAAGTGCGTCTCTGCCTCCAGCACGCCCCAGCGCCGTCGCCTCCTCCTCTGGCCGCCGTTCCCATCGCCAGGAGCCGCTCAAGCAAGCCAGACCCGCTTCCTCTCATTCGGGTCTTTCCTCCTGCAATTTTTTTTCAAACCCGTGACAGCCCAGTCACGCGGGTTCCATATTCACGGTCCAACAACGGCCCTTGGTTCACCCAGACCGGTTATCTCCTTCCGGTTCACTCAGCTTTCACTCTTGTTTAATTGTTTTTTCGAGTTTTGCAGCCATGTCTTCCACCGGATCGGATCATGAGACACCCACAACATCCGTGGTTGCTGCCCCAACTCCTTCCTCAAGCAAACCGGAGTTCCACCCTGCTCTCGCTGTCAACAATATCAAAAATAGCATCCCTTTTATCCTGGAGTTAGAAAAGGATCATTATGCTATGTGGGCTGAATTGTTTGCGACTCATGCTAGGGCCACCCGTGTTATTCACCACATCATTCCCCAACCTGGGAAGGATCGTCCTGCTATGACTGATCCGGCTTATGAACAATGGCAAACTCTTGACTCTACTGTCCTTCAGTGGATCTACTCAACCATTTCCTTTGATCTGCTTGCTACAATCATGGAGAAGGGCTCCACTGCTATGGAAACATGGAATCGTTTGACTGCTATTTTTGAGGATAACCAGAACTCCCGTGCTGTTGCTCTCGAGCAGGATTTCTCCTCTACTCGCATGGATGATTTTCCCAATGTTTCTGCCTACTGTCAGCGCCTCAAACACCTATCTGATCAGCTGAGGAATGTTGGTGCTCCTGTCACCAATCATCGTTTGGTTCTCCAGTTGGTTTCTGGTTTGACTGAGCCCTTTCGCGGTGTTGCTACACTGATTCGTCAAAGCAACCCCTTGCCCACATTCTCTCATGCTCGCTCCATGCTCACTCTTGAGGAGGCTGGTCTGGCGAAAATGCAGAGCACTACCACTCACACTGCTATGCATACTTCGTCCCCGAGGGCCTCTGATGACTCCTCTCAGCAGCGCTCCAACCGTTCTGGGACTGGTCGCTCAAACAATCGTTCTGGATCTGGTCGCAATCGCGGCAATCAGGGTCGCTCTAGTGGACGTGATCAGCGCGGGGGATCCAGGTCCAATGGCTCATCCGGCTCCTCTACTGCAGCTCCCAACCCACCCTGGCAGCCACCTCAGTTTCCATCTTGGACTCCATGGAGTTGGGCTCCTCCTCCTTGGGCTATGCCGCCATGTCCTTATCCCACCTCTCAGTGGACTCGCCCCACCGGTCCTCCGCGCCAGCCAGGCATCCTCGGTGCTCGTCCGCAGGCATACACTGCTAGTGCTTCCCCAGCACCCACTGACATTGCGGCTGCCATGCACACCATGACTCTCACTCCTCCCGACAGCACTTGGTACATGGATACTGGCGCCTCGTCTCACTCAGCGGCATCACAAGGTAATCTCTCGTCTTATTCTAATTTGAGTCATTTAAATCAGAAACTGATTGTTGGTAGTGGTCAGGGTATTCCAATTCAGGGCTCCGGTCACACAACCATACCCACCTCAAACCACCACAAATCTCTTCACCTTAACCATGTCTTGCACACACCTAATATTATTAAGAATTTGATTTCTGTGCGACAACTCACTACTGACAATAACGTTTCTGTTTCCTTTGATCCTCTTGGCTTCTCGGTCGCTGATTTCAAGACGGGGATCCCTCTTCTGAGATGTGATAGTGTCGGCGATCTCTATCCCGTCACCAATCCCACTCATTTTGCTAGTCTTGCTTCTGGTTTCTGGCACGATCGCCTTGGTCATCCTAGTGCTTCTGCTTTACAGTCTCTTCATAGGAATAAGTTCATTGCATGTGAACATTTGACTTCTAAAACTATTTGTGCTTCGTGTGTTTTTGGCAAACATGTTAAGTTGCCTTTTGTTTCATCCACTAATGCTACTTTGATGCCTTTTGATATTTTACATAGTGATCTTTGGACATCACCTGTTTTAAGTTCTTCTGGCCATCGTTATTATGTTTTATTTCTGGATGATTACACTGATTTTCTGTGGACGTTTCCCTTAGGTAACAAATCTCAAGTTTTTGAAATGTTCACCTCTCTCACTAATCAAATTCAAACACAGTTTTCGCAAAAAGTTAAATGTTTTCAATGTGATAATGGGCGTGAATATGATAATGCGTTGTTCCATCGCTATTGTGCTGCTAATGGTCTTATTTTCCGTTTCTCTTGCCCTCACACCTCTTCTCAAAATGGCAAAGCAGAACGCAAAATACGCACTATTAACAACATGATTCGCACTCTTCTCGCGCATTCATATGTTCCTCCCTCCTTTTGGCATCATGCACTTCACATGGCCACTTATCTCCTTAATATCCTTCCCCGAAAAGCGTTGTCAAATCAATCTCCCACTCAACTTCTGTATCATCGTGATCCTACCTACACACACCTTCGTATCTTCGGTTGTCTTTGTTATCCCTTGCATCCATCCATGAGTATTAACAAACTGCAACCGCGCTCGACTCCGTGTGTCTTCTTAGGGTATCCCCTTAATCACAGAGGTTATAAGTGTTTTGATTTGTCGCACAGAAAGGTTATTATCTCTCGGCATGTCCTTTTTGATGAAACTCAGTTTCCCTTCAAACACATGTCTCCCTCATCCACCTTGACCTATGACTGCTTCACTGATGATCCACATCCCTCTCTTATTCATCAGTGGACCACTACACCTCCCACTCCTGAACCCCAAGCCACACCACCGACCCATCCGCATCCTCTTTTGACGGGTTCTTCGACCTCTACAACCTCCCCCTCTATATCTCCCCCTTCGGATCATCCCGATACCTCTCAGCCACCTACATCACCGGTCCCACCCGCTCCTCCTACTCGGACCATGGCCACACGTAGCATGCAAGGTATTTACAAACCCCGAAAGCTTTTCAACCTTTCTGTTTCCATTGATGATCCGACCATCTCCCCTCTACCCAAAAATCCTAAACTTGCCTTGTCCGACCCTAATTGGAAATCCGCAATGCAGTCTGAATTTAATGCTCTAATTAGGAATAATACGTGGGATTTGGTTCCTCGACCCTGTGATGCTAATGTCATTCGCTGCATGTGGATTTTTAGGCATAAAAAGAAATCTAATGGCTGTTTTGAGCGTTACAAAGCTCGTCTTGTAGGTGATGGCAGGTCTCAAATTGCAGGTGTGGATTGTGATGAGACATTCAGCCCCGTGGTGAAGCCAGCGACTATTCGCACTGTTCTCACCATTGCTCTCTCCAAATCTTGGCCCATTCATCAGTTGGATGTTCAGAATGCATTCCTCCATGGTGATTTGCACGAAACTGTCTACATGCACCAGCCATTGGGTTTCCGTGATCCTCATCATCTTGATCATGTTTGTCGACTGAGGAAATCTCTTTATGCTCTGAAGCAGGCGCCTCGTGCCTGGTACCAGCGCTTTGCCGACTATGTTTCTACCATTGGGTTCCAGCATAGTACTTCAGATCACTCCCTTTTCATCTACCGGCGTGGCTCTGACATGGCATACATCCTCCTTTATGTTGATGACATCATTCTCACCACCTCATCCCATGACCTTCGCAAATCCATTATGGCACTCCTTTCCTCTGAATTTGCTATGAAGGATCTCGGTCCATTGAGTTATTTTCTCGGGATTGCCGTGACTAGACATGCAGGTGGCTTATTCCTCAGTCAGAGCACATATGCTCGAGATATTATTGCACGTGCCGGCATGACTTCGTGCAACCCTTCTGCTACTCCGGTTGACACCAAGCAGAAGCTCAGTACATCCTCCGGCACTCCATATGAGGATCCCACTATGTACCGTAGTCTTCCAGGCGCTCTCCAGTATCTCACCTTCACTCGCCCTGACATTTCATATGCTGTTCAGCAGGTTTGTCTTCACATGCATGCTCCTTGCACTGAGCACATGTTGGCACTAAAGCGCATTCTGCGCTATGTTCAGGGAACCTTGCACTTTGGTTTGCACCTATATCCGACCCCTATTGAGAAGCTTATTTCTTATACTGATGCTGATTGGGGTGGATGTCCTGACACCAGACGCTCCACTTCTGGTTATTGTGTTTTTCTTGGTGACAAACTCATCTCTTGGTCGTCCAAGCGTCAGCCTACTCTCTCTCGTTCCAGTGCAGAGGCTGAGTACAGAGGTGTTGCTAATGTTGTTTCGGAATCTTGTTGGCTCCGCAATCTCCTGCTGGAGCTTCACTTTCCTCTTTTCCAGGCTACTTTGGTGTACTGCGATAATGTTAGTGCTATATATCTCTCTGGAAATCCTGTGCAGCATCAGCGTACCAAACATATTGAGATGGATATCCACTTTGTTCGGGAAAAGGTCGCACGCGGCCAGGCTCGAGTTCTTCATGTCTCTTCCCGCCATCAGATCGCTGATATCTTCACCAAAGGCCTTCCCCGGGTTCTTTTTGATGATTTTCGGACCAGTCTCAGCGTCCGGGAACCTCCCGCTTCGACTGCGGGGGTGTGATAGAATATGATTTATTCCTGCAATTATATTGATTGTATTCCTGTAATTAAGCTAGGCAAAATAGGAAATAGTTTGACTTTTGTATATTCAGTTTTGTATTTATACCCTATTGCTATCAATGAGAATGGCACCCATTCAAATCATACTATTCTCTTACAATAAGGTCTTCCAAGTAAGGGCCACAGCTGGAAACACTCACCTCGGGGGAATGGACTTTGATAACAGAATGGTGGACTATTTTGTAAAGGAGTTCAAGAAGAAGAACAAAGTGGACATAACTGGGAATCCAAAAGCTTTGAGAAGGTTGAGAGCGGCATGTGAGAGGGCGAAAAGGACACTTAGCTTTGCTGTTGATACCACCATCGAGGTAGATGCTCTATTCCAAGGCATTGACTTTTGTTTTTCAATCTCTCGTGTAAGGTTTGAGAATATCAATATGGAACTTTTTGAAGAGTGTATGGAGACGGTAGATAAGTGTCTTAATGATGCTAAGATGACCAAGAGTAGTATACATGATGTTGTCCTTGTTGGTGGCTGTTCTAGGATTCCAAAAGTGCAGCAATTATTGCAGGACTATTTCAATGGCAAGGATCTGTGCAAGAGCATTAATCCTGATGAGGCTGTTGCTTGTGGTGCAGCTGTCCAGGCTGCTTTGTTGAGTGAAGGCGGCATTAAGAATGTTCCAAATTTGGTGTTGATGGATGTCACACCACTGTCACTTGGAATAGCGACAGGAATAGATGTCATGAATGTGGTGATTCCTAGGAACACTAACATTCCTATCAAGAAGACAAAACGATATTCTACACCAAAAGATAATGCAGTTAGAGTCTCGATTAATGTTTATGAGGGAGAGAGAGCGAGAGTTGGTGATAACAATTTGTTAGGCTCTTTTTGGCTTTCTGGCTTTCCTCGTGCTCCTCGTGGCCATCCGTTAGATGTATGCTTTGGTATAGATGAAAATGGTATTATAACTGTTTCTGCTGAGGAAAAAACCACTGGTAATAAGAATAGGATTACCATTACCAATGACAAAGAAAGAATGTCAAGTGAAGAAATAAAAAGATTGATTCAAGAAGCTGAGAAATACCAGGCTGAAGATAAAAAGTACCTTAGCAAGGTCAGTGCAATGATAGCTTTGGATGATTATGTTTACAGTACGAGGCATACTTTAAAGAAAAAGGATATCTATTCTAAGCTCTCCTCACAAGAAAAGGAGAAGATCAATTCTGCAATTGAAAAAGCCAGAAATTTGCTTGATGATGATTATCAGCAGGAGGAAGATGTGTTTGTGGATTGTCTGGAGGATCTTAAGAGCATCTTTGAACCCATTATAGCAAAGAGTGGCTAGTTTTTATCAGCTCAAAGTTTTTTGTCTTTTGACTTGTCATTTTGTTTGTGATAAATGAAAACCTTTGTGATCATAATATCTAGAAATAGTTTTAGTTCAATTATTTTGTGTTGGACATGTTTGAATTGTTACTGTGCTTGACTTAGACACTTGCTAATACTTCCTGAACTTATCCCACATCAGTTCTCTTTAATCTTTATGAAGATTGGAAAAGCAACACAATAAGCATCATAAAGGATAACGAATGTTAGCCCCACTACTGTTATTAGTGCTTGTGCAAGTATCAAGCGAAAGGTCCAGAAACTAATTTAGCCATCAATTGTGGTTCACCCATTTGTTAAGTGAATTTATATACAGTAACCTAGACAATATTCCAATTGAATTAGTATGTTTTTTGTTACATTTGGAAAAGTCAAATTGAATAAGTATTATCTATCAATCTATCTATCTATCTATCTATCTATAAACTATATAAAGAGAGAGTTTTTGCAACCTTGGGATAAATCTGTCAATCAACAAATAATTTCAAAGACTATGAAGCTTGACTATGGATATTTTGGTAAAGATGTCTTTTATTTCACTTGGATTGAATCTCAGCCGTCTATTTCATAGCAATCTCATTGTCTTTCTGCATTCCCAAATGTATTCACTAAACTTAATTGTAAAAATCAATGCATTCATTCATATGGGGTCCTAAAAACATTTGAAGAAACCTTCAATATTCTTCAGTTTTATTACACCTTTCATCTTCTTCAAAGCTTAAACTACATGTATAAATAGCCCTTTGCTCCATACTTTTTTTTGCCAGTTTTCTTACCTTTATCTTTTCTTTTTATTTGGTTTTTAGTAGATTCGGTCATACGCACTTCAAGCTTGATCAAACTCCCAGGTGAATGACTTTTCATTGTACTTTTTTTTCTTTTTCCTTCTATTATATCATTTCTTTGTCTATTGCCAATTTTAAAAAGTGAGTGTGTTTATCAACATTTGAGCTTCTAATTTAGAATAGGCTTAATTGCAACTTTGGTCCCCGACGTTTACCAATGCCACGATTTTGGTCCCCCACCTAATTTAATTACATGGATGGTCCCCGACGTTGTAGGTCGTGTGCAACGTTAGTCCTACCGTTTATTTCTTAATGGAGGAGGTTTACGTGGACGTCCAGTTGGAGAGAGAAAGGAGGTATGAGGAGAGAGGGAAGCACGTGAGTATCACGTGACCCTTATCTGAACCCATTATACCCAAACCCCTGACCTCCCTGGAACGAAGAAGGTAACGCGATATAGATCCCTAGGGTTTCAGATTTGGGTATAATGAGTTCATATAAGGTTTACGTGAGTTCACGTGATACTCACGTACTTCCCTCTCTCCTCAGATCTCCTTTTTCTCTCCAACTAGACGTCCACGTAAGCCTCCTCCATTAAGAAATAAACGGTAGGACTAACGTTGCACACGACCTACAACGTCGGGGACCATCCATGTAATTAAATTAGGCCGGGGACCAAAATTGTGGCATTGGTAAACGTCGGGGACCAAAGTTGTAATTAAGCCTTTAGAATATCATAATTTGGTTTTTGTTCATTTCAGGTTCAAACTGTGCGAGTGGAGAAGATGATAGATTAGACTGTTATGAGGGGAACAAGTACAGTAAGACACATGTGTAAATAAATCATGATTTTAAAGTTATCTAATAAATTTGTATTTCTTTCCTTTAAATTTTCATGCTTGAATTTATAAATTGTTATTTTATTGGGTGAAGACTCAACTTGCATCATTTTTTAACGTGGCTTTGAAACACAAAAATAAGAATTTGTGTTTGGAATTTGGTTTAAATAATCAAGATGAAGGAACTCTTGCTTCCATAGTTGAACAACAAGATAAATTGAACTGCCTAGAAAAATGCACGCTATGAAGGTAGTTGCTGCAATATTTACGATACGAGTGATGAGGATGACCAAGCTTCTAATTCAAGATTTTTATCTTTACATGATGTGGTATCTATTCCTTTACTCTTCTTATACTCTTTTTATCCTTAAAAAATTAATATCATTACCTCTCATCCATATATCGTTCTAATATGGGCAAGACTTTGTGTTAAGTATTTCAAGTGATTTGTTCTATTGGTAGCGAAAAAGAATGAGAGATATCCAACTGCAACAGAGACACATACATCTTTAGAAGTGTGGATTAAAGAAGAATGAAATAGACGGCGGCTGAAGACCCCAACATTGTTCATAAAAGTTTTAGAAGTTTGTGGAAGAAGATTGAAAACTCTGGTGGCTCATAAAGTCTCCATAGTGCAAAGCCTGTTATGAAAACTATAAAAGTATGGTAGACAATGAAACAAAATTGGAGGTGTAATAATGCAGGGAAGTGTTAAAGCAACAAGTGCATCGATTTGAATTGCTCCAAACAAATGTTAAATCTAGAAATTTTGCTTAAATCGGATAGAAGAATGTTCAAGTTCATTGGTATATTGTTTCTTTTTATTTATATGTTGTACATATTAATATGTATTTATTAACATGATAGAAATTTAACTCTAAAATTTAAACACATTGAAGAATATTATAGAGAAGTTGATTGAAACTAATGGTTTATCAATGTCCTTAAGTAATGAAGCATATGTGAATTTATTTACGGTGTTCTTTGTAAATTGAAGTTTAGTTTTATCTTTAAACCACTTTGCATAAAAGAATTGGATATTTTGTCTTAAAGAAGTTTAAAATTTATTATGATATGAGGTTGATACATTAAGGGACTAGATTATATATGTTTTGGGGGCTGCTATCTGTTGCTATACATTTTTCTCTTCGAACCAAGAAACTTAAATTGTTTAATATTTTTATTTGATTTAAGGCAATAATTTAGCGGTTAATGCTTTTTTTTCTACATTTGGTGATTGTTAGTGGACAATGTTTATTTTTTTTTCCCGATCTATTTTGTCGAGAGTCCAACGACCATGTGCATTGCACCACTACATTAGATTGATTATGTAAGACCCCGAATTAAATAATTAGATTATTTATTTACTTTCGTCGTGTTGATTTATTAAGTAATTATATTTTATTATTTTATGTTATTTTCACGACTCGAATCCTATTACGAGTCACGAAAACTATTTATATAATAATTAAGTTCAAATTATGTTTAAAGTTGACACTGTAGTCAGCTTAAGTAATAGCACGAGCCATATTCGCACCCGACTACGGTCGAGAGTGTCCGAAAAAGGCTATATCCGCTCCTAGAGCACTGTTTAAGAGAATTTTAGAATTGAAGGGAGAATAAGAACCTCTAGGTATTTTTCCCATGACCAGTGTTTCGATATGAAACCCTGGACTGTACGCTTGTTAGGTTTTGCTTCCCAGAAGTTCGTCGAAGCTAGACTTTAACTTCTCGGAGACTTTAATTAAGACCCTGAATGAAGAGTTTTTCTATTTGGAGCTTCTAACAAAGTTTCCATCCGCGATGTCACAATTCTTTCAGCAATTGCGACATTTCTTCAGAAGGAAGTTTCTTCATCCGACGTCAACTGCAAAAAGTAGTTTTCCGGCGTATTTTGGCCAATACTGCGTTTATATCGTTTTCTTCAATTTTGAGAACTTCATTTTGAGTTCTGGCATTCTGTCGCCAGATATTCACTTCTTATTGTTAGACGGAAGTACTAGAACGACCGGTTTCGGAAAACCTCGAAGTTTATTTTTTGACGTCCGCTATAAAAGGTGGGAAATGAGAAAATATCTCATTTCCCACCAACTAGAGAGAGAGGCCGCGGGTTTGTAGAGAGAGGGAGAGGATTTCTTTGCGAGTTCTTGTTCGATCGTCCTGATTTCAGAAGCTACGCGTAGGCACAGAGGTAAGGATGTTTAATCTTACTTCTATTTCTGTTTTCTGTCGGCTTATTCTATCTATTTATGTGCTCAAAGTTTTGAGCTTTTTGTAAAAATGTCTGATTACCTCGATTTTTCTTTCCAACTATCTTCTACTGCAACCTAACATGCTATAATCACTGTCGGATCGTTCGGAATTTCACCGAGTCGCCGTAGATCTGAAAAACTGACTAAAAACCCATTTTCTTCACATGTGCTTACTTTATTATCAAAAAGTCGCAACCAAGCTTAGTACCTTTGAGATTAAGTGCTATAAACGTCGTTGTGAACGACCCCATCAATTTTGTTTTTCAGAATTTCAAATTTGAGTTTTTGGTCATTAATTCAGGACCAAAATACCCCTAAGTCGTATTTTCAGTCGTTAAATATTTCTGAGAGTTTCCCTGGCCTAGATATCACCTACGAATACCTAGGAATTATATTAGATCGAAGAAAAAGTTCGGAAACCCTATTTTCTAAAGTGGCCAAAACTTTTTGGAGCTGTACCGTGTCCAAAAATAATTTTTAGGTTAGTATGGCCTGAGCCATAGCGTAGCCCTTTCCGTTGTCGAAATTTTGGCTGTGGTTTCGTGTCATTCCGAGTTCTGTAGCTCGAGTTATGCGCGTTTTAGCGAACGAAGTCTCCGTTGTCCGTTCGTGCCTAAGTGTCAAACTCTAGAGCTTCGAAAGCTTCTTTTCGGGTTTTGATAGTGTTATTAGTTGTATTGTTTCTTAGCGACTAAGCAATGATACTTTGCTTAAGGTTTGGAACGAGTTGAGCTGAGGAAAGAGATTTTGGAGCAATTAGTGAGGTTTCACAACTGAGGAGGACGCCCGGGGAACTTGCTGAGTTCGGGAGCTTTATTTTGGATTGGACTGGGATGTTGAGCTTGGATGGAGAAATTGGCTAAGGTAAGGGTAACTCAATTTTAGCGTGTCTTTGAGTCTTGCCTGCTTTTATCGCACTGCCTGCGTTTGAGATGAAGATGTTTATATTGATTGGCATTGGATTATGATTATTATGCTTGCAATGTTGTATGCTTGCTTATGTTGACTGTTTCTGAGGCTTGTGCCAAATATTTTCTGAAGGCTTCGGCCGAGTGAACTTATTGAGACGTGTGTCTCCGTTTTCTGAGAGGCTTTGGCCGTTTACTGGTTTCTGTCATTGAACAGAGCTGGTATGTATTGAATTGATTTATGTTTGTCGATAATATGAATAACATGTGATTATCTTGATTTGATTATGGAATTTGGGATTGTTGTTTGAGTGACTACTGAGTTGGATGAGATGTTTTGATTTGCATTAAGTGGCAATGAGGTGGGGCGTGGTCCAACGTGATTGTCCCATCCTTCGAGACTTTATACAGTGGCGATGAGGTGGGGTGTGGTCCCGCGTGATTGTCCCGTCCTTCGAGACGTTATACAGTGGCGATGAGGTGGGGTGTGGTCCCGCGTGATTGTCCCATCTTGCGAGATGTTCTAAAGTGGCGATGAGGTGGGGTGTGGTCCCGCGTGATTGTCCCATCTTGCGAGACGTTATTGATCGATCCATTTTGGTAGCAGGATATAGTTGCATTATAGGGAACTAACATCTGACCCTATGTTGTGGGATTTTAGTTATTAGTTTATTGATATTTGATTTGACGTTATATTGTTGAGGTTATTATTATCTGGACTAATCTATGTTAAGTTGTTGATATATGAGTTTAGCTATATTGCTGGTTTTGTTGATATTTGGATTAACTTAAGTTGCTAGTTTATTTACCATGCTAGGTAATTAAATTTGAATAGCATGATTTTCTCCTGTCATATGTGGTAATGGCATGAAGTTAACCCTTTCTATTTGCTACTTGTTGTTTGAGCGCTTAACGCTATTAGGCGATGGAGAATCTTCGAAGGAGCTTAACCTTTGTGCAAGTAGAGATGAGGACTTGAAGGATAGTGGAGTACTCGACGAGTAGTGTCACGACCCAAAATCCTAAGCCGTGATCGGCGCACAGACTACCACCCTAGTCTGGCAAGCCTCTTCCTCAAAGAATCATTTTCCAAACAATTTATTCAAAATATCTTTGTACACATATATAAAAACACTAGAATCTATTTTGTAATTCCAATAGTTACAAATTAACAACATCTGCCAATAAGTTCTTTCATAACCAGTATTTTAAGTGAAATATAAAATCAACTTAAGCACTCAAGTGTCAACTCTTAAAATCTAACAATAAATCGCAATCCCAAATCTAAATCCACCTATGACTCCCTATAGCTGCAGATAACTAGGATTAAATAAGAGACACCAACATGACAACCTGCCAAAGGAATTAAGTCGAATGATCTGAATCTGACAACAGTCTGCTACTCAGTTGCCTGAAAATCTGTGGAGGGAAATAAGGAATGGAGTAAGTCACAAAGACTTAGTGAGCAGTCAACAACCACCATGAACAGGAAGATGAAACATTAGAGGCACGAGTTTTTCGCTCTCAACTCAGTTTAGATAATCTCTACCACCAATATCAGTTCAAACCATTTCCATGCTAAAAGTACTGAAACTCATAAAGATCATAAATAATCATCTCAAATAAATAAGTTAAAATCATGTCAATAAATGAAGACATTTAAAATCTGAAACTTAATGAAATGGGATCACACATGTAGAACCGTGAGGCGGCTCCATCTCGCTGATAGCCCTCTCCTCCTAAGGGATGGCCTCTCCGATAGGGGCGGCTTCATCTAGCGGATTACTCTTTCCTTTCTCAAGTCACATTGTATCATCGGGGGAAGCTATATCTCGTTGATAGCCCTTTCCCCTTAAGGATTATCTTACCCAAGGGGCGGCTCCATCTAACGGATAGCCCTCTCCACCCGGAATCATGTCATATCTCATAAATCTCATCGGGGGAAGCTACATCTCGTTGATAGCCCTTTCCGTGCACTGGTGGCTCCATCTAAGGATAGCCCTCTCCTCGCGGAATCAAACTAGCTAGGTGCACCTAGGCCGTTACCTCCGCTAACGGCTACGGGGTTCTATCAAGGATCCCCAAAACCATTTTCTCAAATCATATCAAGTCTCATCAACAGTCTCAAAATCAGCTTTCCAATACTCATCAAAGTTTTTCAAAATAACATTCTCAACATCAACCTTTCAATGCTCATAAAAGCTTTTCAAGTTCACAATCTCAATTTCACATACTTTCAAAATTAAACCAATGTCATTCTCTTCTCATATCAACTCATAAAACATACTCAAAATCAGCTTCATAAAATCAGCTTTTAGAGTTCAAGAATGAGAGTCAAACATATAAAAAACATGTTTCCCCAATTTAGATAAATAAGCAATATGATAAAGTAGTTAAATCAGTTATAAGACTGTTAAAAATATGTCATAGCAGTTGAAAACCACTCACAACTACGACGAATCAACGCAATTGATTTCAACAATCCCACGACCACCGAACGACCTACTCGCCGTTGAATCTGAACACAAAAATTAACTTCAAACCTTTAGCATGCTAGAGGTTTATAATTCTCCTTAATTCTAACATGCTATAATACTACTATTTAAATTGTAAGTTGTAGGTATACCTCAAAGAAGCCAAAATAAGCAATCCTAAAAGGGTGGGTACTCTTTTCCTCTTTCAGAGCACAAACCCTAACTCTCAAAATGTTATCTTCAAATCCCTTCTACTTGAATACTGAAATTCTCCTTATGAGTGTGTATTTTTTATTGTTGGATTTTTGTGCAAATTCTGTTTTGTGAAGAAGAAAAGAAGACGGAGGGAGATAAGTGAGGAACTGCGGCGTTGGTTCTTTTTGCACAGGGAAGAATTAGAACGAGAGAGAGAGAGAAGGGTATACAGTTCTGAATTGGATAAAAATATAATGGGTGGATGGTGGGTTTTATTTGAAATAGGAATTGGGTAGTGGGGTTTTACGTGGTCTCTTTTTTTTTTTTAAGTTTGTTAATTAATTTTTTTTTTCCTTTTCCCTTTTTTTTTATTCTTTCGTTGATGAACCTTTTTTTTTTTTAAATAAAGCGGATCATTTCAAGTAGAGTCGGGTTTAAGGCTAAAGCCTTGGGTTAGAGAGCTTACCGTTATTGGTTTAAGCTTGCATAAAGATTTTAGGAATTTATATTTGAGGTTTCGGGTAGGTTCCGATGCATTGCTTTCCTGCGGTTCCCCGATGTGGAGATCGTAGGGAGTGTGTCGGATTCATGGTGTCATTGCATAATAGTTTTTGTTGAGTTGTTTCTATTGGTTAGGTTTTGTAGTTGGGAGTATGCATGACATGTTTTGGAAATACATTTGAAAAGAAAAAATATACTTGTGTTTATATATCCTTTTGGAAAACATTGCATATTTATTTTATCAGGTTACTATCGTGACCCCCGAAATTCGGGGCGTTACAGATTAACTGCTCATGGGCTAAATAGAGTGAACTCTATGTCGTTCCAATTTTAGGGAAAATATATTAAAACACATATTTTGTTTCAAATAGATAAAATAAATAAATTGTTCTATGTTACTATTGCAAAAAATAATAACAGACCAAGACATATAAATATAAATAATATTTTTAAATATAATCATAAATTGATAAATTTATATGAGTCATAGAACTTAAAACAATGTCATTTACATGGAATTTGGGTGAAGCTTGCAAGAGGATTGTAAAGGGGCATAAGTTATAAAATTGAAGTGCAGTCAATAAATTTATAGTGAAGCTTGCAAGTGGAATGCAAACTTTTCAAGTTCCATTCTATATTAATAATTATAATAATTGATGTCATAGTTAAATCTTAATATATGACACTTACTTTTTTTATTGTAGTGGTAGGATGGAATAAATAATATAAATGAGATATGCGAAAATGTTGATTTTTTTTTAAATTGTAAGAATAATATATGAAACTTGATTAAAAATAATTTAAAAATATTTAAGGAAGAAATGACAAAGATATAGATATGAGATATGTACCAAACCAATGTATATGTTTAAATTGAAATAAATACAAACGTTATATTTTTAAAAGAAAAATTACCTTTAATTTTAATTTAAGTATCCAATATTACATTTTTAAATTAAAACCAATAAAAAATTTAATTTAATTTTAATTCATATTTTATTGATTTAAAATTCAATTACATTGAAATAAATGATTTAAATATCATCTATATCTATATCTATCTATCTATCTATCTATCTATCTATATCTATATCTATCTATCTATCTATATCTATATCTATCTATCTATCTATCTATCTATCTATCTATCTATCTATCTATATCTATCTATATATATTATATAAAAGCAAAGTTTGGCAACAAGGAGGGTAAAATAGTCATGCAATAGAATATGACTCATGGATGAATATTTTATCATGGGTCTTTATGTAATTTTGTAGAATATTTCTAGGAAATCAATCATGACCGTTGATTAGTTTTGATCTTGACCGTCCTTACAATTTTAAATGAACTTATTATTATGGGATGTTATTAGTTATGGAATTCCATAGGACAAACATACTTAGTTTTCATTTATTAAATTATTAATTCAATCTAAATTAATATTAATATTAATATTAATATTAATAATTATTTTCAAGGGAAGTTGAAGGATTTTTTTGTTACAAGAGGAAAAAGAAAACTAATTTCATAGGGAAAACATAATTAGTTTTGATTTATTGAATGGATTAAATATTATGATTTCACTAAAAAACCACTAACCTTTTCCTCTTCCATCAATATCATCTTATATCTATTTACTATTCACCTTGCAACTAATTTAAATGGATTTATAATTACTTAAATATTATATGTTATGGAATCCCATAGGGCACATTAAATATTATTTCACTCAAACAAAAGAAAAACACACCACTAACCTTTTCCTATATAACTATATAAATTAGTCATAAAGCTCTTTTAGAATGTGTGCTTCACATAGTGTGTGTTGAGGTATTTGCTTTGATTTTTTCTAATGCTCAAAGTTTGAGTCATTTTGCAAGTACTTATAATGTATTTTTAAATGATTAGTTTAGTTTACCAGTTTGATATTGATTTTCCATCTTGATTTTCTCATAATTTTTTTCTTTGATTTCATCCCACTTTTTCATGAACAAGAATCTCAAGGACCCGTCTTTCTTCAGCACGAAGTTAGTTGATCGAGAAAGCAAGGACTCATATAGAGAAAGACCATGAGTAGATCGAAAAGGCCTCGCGAAGTCGGTAATCCTTTGTACAGGCTCCTCTTGAACAGAAGAAGAAATAAAAAAAATCTTTGTTAGTCTTTCATTTTTCCCCTATGCATCTATCTATCAATATCTATAACTATATATTATAGGGGTTGATGTTCTTCAACATCATCGTCCATCCGGTAAGATCCCCATTTTTCTTTTCCTTTTCTCTCTTCTCTTTTGAATTATTTATTATGATTTCAACATCATTTCTTCTTCACATTTGTTCTGTCTCAACATGTCTTTTTTTCCATTCATTCTTCTCATTCCTCATTTTTCACTACGGTAAGAGATTCAGTGTTTATTCGTAATATGTATGTTGTTATCGCTAATTCAATCGGTGAAAGTTACCCATTTTATGTCACTTTCGTCATTGATGCATGTTTTGATAATTTAATCTTTAGTTAATGTAAGTTTCTTGCTTTTTTTCCATTAATCTTTCGTCTTGCAGGTTTTGCAGCTAATGTTTCCGTTCTTCCAATGTATATACTATCTTGAAAACATGTAAGTCTCTTGCATTTTTTGAACTTTTTATTGTTTCATTGTCGAATTGGTCGACCAATGAGAGACATCTTTATTTTATTTAACAATTTTATGTGGTGTTGTCACCTTCACCGAGGTTCTTCTCTTCTAATACATTAAGTTTAATTCCACTTATGGCATTTTTAGGTGCCACTTACACTATGAATGTGGTCACTAATTTTACATTATTTTTTCAATTTTGATTTTGTTATGCCTTCTTATTCCTTTTATCTATCAACACTATTTAATGAGTGTACTTAATTTTTGTTTATCTTCCTATTGAAATCAAATCCTTAATAAGGTTTTTTTTTTTTGATAAGCCAAATTTGTATTGTAAAGAAGTACAAGGGGTACTTCAACCCAATACATGACAAGGGTTGTAAAACAAGACAAGTTAAAAGTATGTGTTATGTCGGCTTAGGGGAGACAAGACACCACAGACACATTAAATCTATTATCATGCTACAACCAACCAAAAAAAACACATCTATCAAAAAAACTTAATATAAAAATAATATATTAATACGAAAATATATTTTAGAAAATAACGTAAAAATCATAAAAACCCACAAAATAAATTAAAATGAATATCCTTCGTGCATCGCAAGGGTAAAAGCACTAGTTTACTCATAAAGCTAATGTAACTTATTGTCATTAACAATTAAAAATTTAAATAATTTGAAACTAAAAGAATTAATTTAAATAACATTTAATCTATTTATATTTTGATTGTGTAATTGAATGAATATTTAAGGTTGATATAACAATACTTGAGTTTAAATATCTCTTTCGTTTACCAGAAAAAACTATCCCTTTAAAATGTCTAATCATCACAAAAAACAAAGAATTAAATTCATGAGGCAAAAAACTTTTCACATTCATAACTCCATATAACATGTGTAATATTTACATATATTTAATATCTAAAACAGGGGTTTCATATTATGCATTCATAACATTTAGTAATCATAGAACAAATAAAAACAATAATAATTTTATGAGTGTAAACTGAAAAAAAATAAAAATGATCTCATAAAAAATAAACAATGTCATTTTTAAAAAAAGGTTCTTAGAATGATGCTTTATTTTGTAAGACAAATACTTCTTAAGTAACGTAGAGGTGAGTGCATTTAAAACAAAGATTATATAAAACACCATTGTTCCCGAGGGTTAACTCAAGTGGTAAGAGCTAGGGGACATAAGGGTTGGGTAAGATGAAGGGTGAAGTTTTCAGGGTTCGAATCCTGATGAGAGACTAATTTACTAACATTACTAACAATTAGCATTTGTATATCAAAAAATAAAAACACCACTATTCAAAATAAAAATTATAATGCAATAGTTTGTAAGATCAAGATTTGGTCATGTGGTACAACTCTATGTTTTGATGATAACAAGTATTTATTTGTGGATGAACAACTATGATACTCTAATGTTTGTCTTGAGTGTTTTGACAAACAGGTTCTGATTCTGACACCAGAAGATATATTCATCAGAGGATCTGAGGATCAGAGGATCTCAGGATCAGAGGATCTGAGGATCAGAGGATCTCAGGATCAGAGGATCTGAAGATCAGAGGATCTGAAAATCAGAAGATCAGAAGATCTGAAGGAACAGAAGCTCTGAAGGATCAAAAGATATGAAGGATCAGAAGACCTGAAGGATCAGAGGCTCTGAAGGTCCAGAGGCTCTGAAGGTCCAGAAGATCTGAAGTTACGAAGGTCAGAGGATCCAAGCTTCCCTCTGACTCTGATCACCAAGCCTCACAAGTTCCAACACGAAGCATTCCTCTGATCAGAAGTCATTGGTTAAAGGCAAATGTCTCTATCAAGAAGTACAAGAGCAGTGTACTATTCTGAAAAGCCTACCTACCAAGGTTCAGCCACAGCAGGTTCTGGAAGTTCCAGAAATGCCCTCCAACGGTCATATTCTCTCAACAGAAATATCCTTTGCACCTTGGACTATAAAAGGCTGAAGAAAAGAAGAAAGCAAGTAGAGAGAAACCAAGAGCTGCAATACAAGAAAAGATTCAAGCTTCTACTTTCTTCATCTGTTCTTATTTAGTTTACACTCAGCTTATTTAGAAGCAAACCTTTGTAAACACCAACCTCAAACAGTTGTTTGATTTTCCTTAAGGGACCGGGTAGGTCAGTATCCTTAAGAAGACTAAGAGAGTGAATCTTAGTGGTGATTCCTTTAGGAGATCAAGGTTGATCGGATCCTAGAGAAGACTAAGAGAGTGAATCTTGGTGTGAGCTAAGTCAGTGTATTGTTAGTCACTTGTAGGTTTCAAGTGCAGTTGTAACAATTATCTGATTAGTGGATTGCCTTCATTCTAAGAAGGAAGAAATCACCTTAACGGGTGGACTGGATTAGCTTGAGGGATTTATCAAGTGAACCAGGATAAAATACTTGTGTGCTTCTCTCTTCTCTCTATCTTTATCCGCTGCACCTTCTATCTCAGAGAAACCGAAAAGATTTACTTTAAATCTTAAGGGGAAAGTTTTATATTCAAAACTCTATTCCCCCCCCCCTTCTAGTCGTTTTTCACACCTTCATAGTTTTCTTACACTACTACTTATATTGTTGTAGATTTAAAACTTTCTAAGGAGTAAATAAAAATTTTTGCATTTGCAAAAATAATCACTTTATTGCAAAGCAGCAACAAGTCATTAGTCGGCTTCCCCCAAATGACTCAAATTGATAGGTCCTCAATACCAACTTCTCAAAAATAAGCTTATTATAGATGAATTATATTATGATGGACAAGATCTAACAACATAGTATGTATATCTTCTATCTAACACGACACCGGAATAAAAAAGTGTTTATGAGACGATCATGTCAACAATTAATTAAGATAAATGAGTGTTGTTTTTTTTCTATGGTTATGGAGGAACAGAGAAAACTTTCATTTGAAGAGCATAAACTACAACTATAAGATGAAAGGACGAAGAACTCAATATTCGCAAGCATTATTTTGAAGTTATAGACTGAACACTCAAAGATATTATAATATTTACTAATAAGCTCAGTTTCACTTTCAACCAACTTTTTGGAAGAGAAGTTATTGTTGTGGAATGACAATAACAACAACAAGTTTCAACTTCATGAAAATATTGTATCACAATTTTCAAAAAATAAAAAATTAATTCAAAACAAAAAGTCAAAACTAGCTGAAATAAATGATGAAACAAATGCGTCAAAATTGACATTCATCACATCTGGAAGAGGTCGATCCCAAGCCGGAGGAAGCTCCTTAGAGGTTGGGCGCATATGAGATATTTGTTGTCACCAAAGATGGACACGATGTAGCACCACATCACAATGAAAAACCCAACGAAGCCAGAGGCTCGTGACGTAACATGTATTTCAATCCCCTTGAATGGAGTAACATCAGCCAAGGTAAAAATAAATCACAGATAAAATCCTGCATATAGATAATACAACCCACTATATATTGCCAAGGTAACACACAAACAACAAGAGTTGTAAAACAAGACAAGTTAAAAGAATGTGGTGTGTCGTCTCAGGGGAGACAAGATACCGCAGACACACTAAATCCATCACAACGCCACGACCAAACAATAAAACACATTTATAAAAAAAACCTTAAAAAATTCTTATACAAAATAATATATTAATATAAAAATATCTTTTAGAAAATAACGTAAAAATAATAAAAACACGCAAAATAAATAAAAGTGAAAAGCCCCCGTGCATGGCACGGGTAAAAAATACTCCCTCCGGTCATTTTTATAAGAAAATTTTGACAAAATCACACAAACCAAGGAAACTAATATTTTTTATAAAATAAACTATTATGCTTAATTCCAATGATGTCTTTTCCTTTTCACAAGAACAATCATGCTTGGTCTGGTATGGGCTGATCAATATGTATATTACTTAGGCTGACCGAATCATGTATTAAATGGGCCGGGTAACCCATGATCCAACCGGATCAAAACCCAACTATAAATAAAGAAGGACCGCCCAAGCGGCGAGGATCCTATCATTTCACGCATTTTTACTCGCTTTGTTTACTCTCGCTTGCTCTCGATATTGGTTAGCCTTAGTCTGCGGTTCCATACCGGAACATTGGCGCCCACCGTGGGGCCGAAGGATACTTTCCTAGGCTTCGTTTTTCATCGCGATGGTGACTCGATCCGGGGCGAACGGAGAGAGGAATCATGTTCAACAAAATGATGTTCCTCCCGATGTTCTTCAGCGGATCATGGACGATCTCAATGAACTTCGTCAACATAATCAGCAGTTGCAAAATCAACTTACTGATCTTAATCAGACTCAGGGTTTACGAGAGGGCGATCGACGAATGGCTGAGACGGTGGTGGACTTTCAACCTTTCACAGAGGAAATAGCGAACACTGCCGTCCCAGACAATTTGAAGACGTTGAAACTTGATTCTTACTATGGCGATTCAGATCCAAAGGACCATTTAGTGTATTTCAACACGAAAATGGTCATTGTAGGCGCATCAGACGCGTTGAAGTGCAAAATGTTACCGTCAACTTTTAAGAAATCGGCGATGATTTGGTTTACAACTCTACCGTCAAGGTCAATCGTCAATTTCACAGAATTATCTACAAAATTCTTGTCTCAGTTTTCTACCAGTCGTGCACAAAAAGTGACTCCGGCGACATTATTCAACATTCGGCAGGGAGTAAATGAGACTTTGCAATCTTATATGGGGCGTTTCAATCAACTATCTGTTCATTTGGAGGATAAGATGCCAGAAATTTGCATTGCAGCTTTTGAATTGGGTTTGAGGCCGGGCGGTCTAAACAGTAATTTAAGCAGGAAACCGGTGGAAACAATGGTGCACCTACGCGAAAGGGTTCAAGGATACATTAGGGAGGAGCAAAGTGATCAGATCAAGAATAACCGCCCAAATGCGGTGGTAACTGGGCAGAAACAGCAGTTCGAGGCGAGAAAAGGAGCGGTTACAGATCAATATTCGAAGGGATGGACTGAACGTGGCAACGTAGGGTATAATAATCGTAACCATTATGACGGCCGATTTGATAACCGTTCTAATTTCAAAAATCGTGCTCAACCGTATGGAGTGCGTGGGCCAGGACATTCGATGACGTGGACTCGGAACCAAAATGACCGTGCAGTACCTTTGGTGGTTAATTTGACTGAAGCTTTGCACACGTGTTTGGAGGCGAATGTTATTCGTTTTCCACGGCAGCCAAAGCCGTCAACGGGTTACGTGGATAAGAAGAAGTGGTGCGAGTATCATAGGATTTCAGGGCATAATACTGATGACTGTTTTACTTTGAAGAAGGAGATTGATAAATTGATAATGTAAGGCCCGAGTTTTTAAGTTTATGCTAAGTGAATAAACTTCTTATTCACGATTAGGGTTGATGTAATGTGAAGGGAAACCTAAACGAAAGTTTATTAAATGAAATATATTTATGAAGGAGAAAGTTCAGGAAAAGTTCAAGGATTGCATTATGATCGATAAAAGTTATAGCACGAACGTTTTACGCTTAAACCTAGGTCAGAAACCCTAGTATATAGCTAATTTTCACTTTTAGGCACGATGGCAGTTAATTCCAAAAATCTTCAGAGAAATGTTAGAACTTCTCTTTTTCCATATATCACAATCGTTTCGAGGCGAAACTCTAGGATCTACGAACGTCCGATTCCAATCATCGGAAGTTTGCCGAAACCGAATCCCTGGTATTTCAAAACCCTAGAATTTCTCGACAATGAAGACTTTTTCTATTCAGAGCTTCAAATGAATATTCCACACGCGTACACCCATTTCTCTTGATGATTTCAATCTTTCTTCCGAAGGAAGTTTTCCATTCCGACATTCGATGCAAAAAGCAACTTATCGGGTAAAATAGTTTTATACCGACTATGCTTTAGTTGCCAAAAATACAAGGAGACCTCTTTATAGTTTTGGAAATCTTTTGCCAAAACATATCTATTAATTCATGGAGAATGAAGTCGGAAAAATCAGATTCGCGAAACTTTCTTTTTCCCGCGAATTTCCAACCTTTATATATAGCAAAGAAAGGAAGAAAAACACAAATTCTCCTCCATTTTCTCTCCCAAAACCGCGGCCAAGAACAAGGAAGAAGGAAGAAGAATTTTTCTTCATCGTTTGCTTGATCGTCGATCAATCAGTTGCTACTTCAAGGCTTCGAGGTATAGTCGCTAATCCTTACCTCTGATCGCTTTTTCCATAGCTTTTCTGTAGAGTTTTCTGAGCGGATAGTTTATGGGTTTTTGCAAAACTATCCTGAATCTTTCATTTCTGATTCTAAACCTCTTCCTTATGCGCCCAAGATCACTTCTGCCGGGTTAGATTTTCCGTTATGTCGCCGGAATTCCGCCGGAATCAATTTGAGCCTAAAATACCCATTTTTGGAGTTTTTGGTGTAAAGCTTCAACCTTTAGGCTGAAAACTATCGCCTTAGCTTAGTGCTAGTAGGATTAGTTGTCATAAACGTCGTTGGTGACGTCCCTGCAAAATTTTATTTTTGGGATTTCAGTTTTGAAAAATCCTAAGTTAAAAATCATGACCAAAATACCCCTGCGACAGTTTTTGATCCGATAATTTTTCCGAGTTCAGAATACCCTTAGTTACGGCTTATGAAAGCATAGGAACCAAGTTTGATCGAAGAAAAATCGAGCCCCATAATTGCACAAAGTGGCCGAGCCCTATTAGGGGGGAGGAGGAAAATTTCCTTTTCCGAAAACTTGTCTTTCGCGCTAGTTTATCGTACCTTAGGGTATAGATTACTTCGAGTAACCTTAGTAAGTATCGATAGCTTAGTTTCCGATAGATTCTGATAGTATTCTGTGATTTTATTGTAAAGGTGCTTTTGAGGATTTCCCCGAGGACCAACACTTTGAGAGCGAGGAAGCACTAGTTGATCATTCTGGAGAACTTTCAGGTGAGGGCTTCTCACTGAATCTCTAGTTAATGCTTAGGGTCGATGTTTCGACATTGTTTACTGTTTATGCACTGGAATTGTGTGTGATTGGAAAATGTTTTCTGAGGCTTCGGCTGACAATGTAGATGATTCATCTACTGAATGTTTTTGAGATTGTCTTACATGCTATGTGCTATGTGGGTAATCTAGGATGTGTGGTGCATGCTTTATATGCTAAGTGCTAAGTGTTTATGATGCGATTTATTGATATATGACATGTTGTTGATTGTGATGATTTAAATATGCTCTGTACTGGAATCTAAGATTCTGAATGGTGAGAATAGCGGGCAGGTCATGCCGATTTTATTTTGAGAGTTTTGAAAAAGTTTGATAGGACGAACGAGGTTCGGGCCTTAATTTTGTTTAGTGGATCGAGACATCCTCTGGAAGCGACTTGGGATTGGGAGATCCTGAAAATGTATAAGACTTGCGATAAGACAAAATGGAATCTATTTTATAAAGAAAATTCATAAGACCTTAAATAACCTCAAAATCTTTAAGTAATGATAACAGCCTCGAAGGAAGGCATTGGAAGTCAAATCATAGTTTTGGAAAAACGAGGAGTGTCGTCGGATCCAAGTGTTGAGTTTGTTGTTGTGCTGTTGGAGCAGCGTTTGTTGTTGTGCTGTTGGAGCAGCGTTTATTGTTGTGCTGTTGGAGCAGCGTTTGTTATTGTGCTGTTGGAGCAGCGTTTGTTGTGGTGCTGTTGGAGCAGCTATGTGTCGTTATGAAGTGTGTCTTTTGGTCGCAGAATCGACTTTACCTTAGGGTAAGCTTTTAGAGACTTTAACTTCCCTAGAACACGTGGCGACGTGTCGAGTGAGGACGGAGACGTTGTTTGACTAATCATTTTGCATACATGCAACATTAATGAGGTATTAACACAGGACGTACTCTGGACCTCGTCGGTTTCCAAAATGGTCATAAGACCCGGAATGCCGTGAAAGAGCGTTTGTAGACGTCTCTTGTAGCAGACCGAAATGGCAGACCTACGGGTTTACTGCTGATCTGACTACCCCTGTTGGAGTAAGAGGCACGCGGGCCGAAATGGCTCCACCGTGGCTGGTGTTAGGGCTGATCCGTTTGATGTCCATCCCTTTCCGGAATGCATGTGGTTGACTGGGTTAACCTGCATACATATCATGCAACATGCATACTAATTTAGTTGTTGAGTGTGATTGGTAATTGTTAAACCTATTTGGAACATGCTATCTGCTATTATTGTGTTTATGTTATTGTGGAACATGCAACCCTAGGAATGACATCTTTAGCTATAAGCCTAAGTGGCTATCTATTATTTGTACCTATTGGGTTTATTATCTACATAGTTCTTTAGAGTTGACCCTCGCGTCTTCTGTGTGTGCTTTGGCGGACAACGCCTTTTGTCAGATGAATATTGCGGACTGGTTCACCATGGTCCACCCTTCGGGGGGGATTAGGTACGAGATGATAGATCAGGACGACCCCGGGTCGTGGGTGGTTGACCCGGCGAGCCACCGAGCGACGTATTCGGGGCGCATCATGGAGGACCACGTGGACAGTGGAGGACTCTTGAGGTCAGGAGTGTTGAGGCGATGCTCTATCAGCTTCAACTTGCCACCGGGCGTTCACTGCGGACCAGGATTCGGAGGAGCACCGCCGCCACCGTCATCTTCAGAGGAGGAGGATCCCTCAGAGGAGTTTCCAGTGGGAGTGCCTTCGGCAGGGTCTAGTGCACCCTCTGTTGCGATCATTGATGATCAGGGTTCGGGCCCTAAGCCCGTGAGTCCAGCATCGGAGCGCACTGCGGTTGCGAGGGGAGGACGGATAGGGCTGGTAGACTTGGTCGTTCTGGATTCTGATTCAGACGACGATCATGCTAGCACATAGTTTTGAGTGTTGGTATGAGCTCCTCAAGTTAGGATTAGTGTAGGAGTAGAGTTTTAGCTCTGACAGTCTTGCTTCATTTGTTACTTAGGGGACAGGGTAGATCCGCCTATAGCTTTTTGTGTGGTTTCCTTACGGGAATCACAGAGAGTTGGTTGGACTTAGGAGGTCTTATTTTCAGGCCATTGGGTCAGCTGATTCTCAGTTTTGAGGGATGGTGTTGCGGGCACTTCACCCTTTTCATTTGGTTTGTATATATTGCCTACGGGCGTTGCACTTTTCTTTCCGTCACTGGAGGTTACTCGTGACGAGGTTGTTACTTACAGCGGGGGCTGTTTATATATTGTATATTAGTTCTATTGCTTTTCGCTTTTGGGTTTTATTTAATTCAGTCTTGTCTTAGTTATTATCGAAAAAAAAAATATTTCACGTTTTTCCGCATTAAGTTTACTTTTGGTTACTAAAGTGACGCCACCGAAATCGGGGTGTTACAGATAAAGGCTGGGTATATGAAGCAGCTTGAGGGGTGAAGCAATTCAGATGAAGCAGGAACTTCAACAAGACGAACTGAAGATGGAAAAGAGATTGAGGGTGATGGTCAAGATAGGCAATCGGATGGAAAAACAAAGGGGCGAATTCATTCTATTTTTGGTGGATTTCGTGGCGGAGGAATGACTAATTCAGCTCGTAAGAGGTACGTTCACTCCATTAATGTTGTTTACTCTAACGATTGGGGAAGTTGGGCAACCAATCAACCCGATATAACGTTTACTGTGCGAGATTTTGAGGGAGTACAGCCTCACGAAGACGATCCAATTGTTGTAATGCTGAGGATTGCTGATTATGAAATTGAGAGGGTACTTCTGGATCAAGGAAGCTCGGCGGATTTGATTTATGGTGACGCTTTTGAAAAATTGGGGCTAAATGAATCTGATTTGTTGCCTTATGACTGTCTTTGGAGAAGGGAAGAATGCGGAGGCATTTGCTATTAAGTTTTTGGTAGTAAAGTGTACTTCACCGTACAAATTGTTCAGTTTAAAAGAAAGATGGGCGAAGAAAAGGCAGAGGCTGTAAAGGTGGAAACAAATAAGTTACTGGAAGCTGGATTCATTAGGGAAGTAAAGTATCCAACTTGGTTGACGAATGTTGTTATGGTGAAGAAGGCTAATGGCAAGTGGCGAATGTGCACAGATTAAACAGATTTGAACAAGCACTGTCCTAAGGATTCTTATCCTTTACCGAATATTGATAAGCTTGTGGATAGGGCATCTGGATTCGGAATGCTTAGCCTCATGGATGCATACTCAGGGTATCATCAAATAAGAATGTATCAGCCTGACGAGGAGAAAACAGCTTTCATGACAAATCAGGCGAACTATTGCTATCAGACTATGCCGTTTGGGCTGAAGAATGCGGGAGCAACATACCAAAGGTTGATGGATAAGGTGTTTGACAAGCAGGTGGGGCGGAACATGGAGATTTATGTAAACGACATGGTAGTCAAGTCAGAGGAAATGGTGGCGCATTGTTCTGATCTTGAAGAAGCTTTTGGCGAACTAAGAAAGCATAACATGAGACTTAATCCGGAAAAGTGTTCGTTTGGAATTCAAAGCGGAAAGTTTTTGGGTTTCATGATCACAAGGAGAGGAATTGAGGCGAACCCTGATAAGTGTAAGGCGATACTCGATATGCAGAGTCCAACCTCAGTTAAAGATGTGCAGAAGTTAACAGGAAGAATAACAGCTTTGTCCAGGTTTCTTCCGTGTTCTGGGGAAAAATCAGCACCATTTTTTCAATGCTTAAGGAAAAACAAAATTTTTCAGTGGACTGAAGAATGTGAGACGGCGTTCCAAAGTTTGAAGGATCATTTATCCAAGCCACCAATTTTAGCCAAACCAGTTCCAGGTATTTCATTATCAATGTTTATTTCCATCTCTGATAATGCAGTTAGTTCAGTTTTGTTGCAAGAAAATAAGGATGATATGAGGATCATATATTTTGTGAGTCATGCTCTTCAAGGAGCTGAAGTTAGATACCAAAAAATTGAAAAGGCTGCATTAGCTCTAATCATATCCGCCAGAAAATTAAGACCTTATTTTCAAGGCTTTCCAATTGTGGTAAAAACAGATTTGCCACTTCGCCAAGTTTTGCAAAAGCCTGATCTGGCTGGAAGAATGGTTTCCTGGGCTGTTGAATTGTCAGAATTTGAAATCACTTTTGACAGGAAAGGTATGGTTAAAGCACAGGTTTTGGTGGATTTTGTTAATGAAATGTCTTCCAGTGAGAAAAATTTGGAAGTTGGCGAATGGAGTTTGTCTGTAGATGGTTCGTCTAATGTCAAGGGAAGTGGAGCTGGAATAATCTTAGAAGGACCAGGTGGCGTGACAGTTGAGCAGTCACTCAAGTTTGACTTTAAAGCAAGCAATAATCAGGCAGAGTATGAAGCTATAATTGCAGGTTTGAAGTTGGCGATTGAGATGGGGGTCAAGAGCATAATGATTAAAACAGATTCTCAGATAGTTTCCAGGCAAATTCAGGGTGAATATCAGGCGAGGGACGCACAGCTGGCTAAGTATTTATTGAAAGCTCAGGGATTGATAAAGTAGATAGGCACAGTGCAGGTCAATTATGTTCCGCGGGAGGAGAATACAAGGGCGGATATTCTATCAAAGTTGGCAAGCACCAAGAAGCCGGGAAACAATAAGTCAGTCATCCAGGAAGTTTTGAGCAGCCCAAGTATCGAAGAAGATGAGACAATGATGGTGTTAACTTTAGCGAATTCAGATTGGATGGGGCGTATCAAACAGTGTTTGGAGGCAGAAGGCTCTGATGTGTTGACATTCTCTAAGGATCAAATTCGCGAGGCAAGTCGTTACACATTGTTGGGCGATCAATTGTACAGAAGAGGGATTGGAGTTCCTTTATTGAGATGTGTCTCTAAGGATGAGGCGGAAAGAATCATGTTTGAGGTTCACGAAGGTGTGTGTGCAAGTCATGTAGGGGGAAGATCTTTGGCGGCGAAAGTGCTCAGAGCAGGGTTCTATTGGCCAACTTTACGAGGGGATTGTATGGAATATGTGAAGAAGTGTGGTAAATGTCAAATTTATGCAGATTTACATAAGGCGCCGCCTGAGACTCTTAGCTCAATGAGTTCATCGTGGCCATTTGCAATGTGGGGAGTAGATATTCTGGGACCGTTCACTCCAGCTGGTTCTCAAATCAGATTTATTTTGGTGGCGGTGGACTATTTTACTAAGTGGATTGAGGCGGAATCAATGGCGAAAATAACAGCAGAAAAAGTCAAAAAGTTTTATTGGAGAAAATTGGTTTGCAGATTTGGCGTTCCAGCAACTATCGTCTCAGACAATGGAACACAGTTTACAAGCAGGAGTGTAAAGGATTTTTGTGCAGGAATGGGAATTGAGATGCGTTTCGCCTCAGTTGAGCACCCTCAGACAAATGGACAAGTGGAGTCAGCGAATAAAGTCATTCTCAAGCGTCTAGGCGAAGCTAAGGGATTATGGGCTGAAGAGTTGATCACGGTCATTTGGGCGTACAATACTACTCCTCAATCAACTACTGGCGAATCACCTTTTAAGTTGACTTACGGGGTAGATGCAATGATACCAGCAGAATTGCAGGATGTAACTTTCAGGGTGGCAACTTATAATGAAGAGCAGAACGACATGAATAGAGTGGTTGATCTCAATTTAGCAGAGGAAACGCAAGCAGAGGTTCGTTTGAGGCAGGCAATGGTAAAACAGAGGTCGGAAAGGCGATACAATTCTAGAGTGGTTCCGAGGCAAATGAAAGTTGGTGATTTGGTTCTGCGTAGGAAGGCAAAGGGGCCTGATGATTCGAAGTTATCACCTAATTGGGAAGGACCTTACAGGATTCTGCGAGAGCTTGGTCAAGGGGCGTATCATTTGGAGGAGTTATCGGGGCGCAGGGTCCCAAGGGCTTGGAATGCACAGCATCTCCGTTATTATTACAGTTGAAGTGCAGGGTGGTTCGTTCGGTTTGTTTTGTGTTGTACAGTTTGTTTCAGTGTATGTTTGTCCAAGACTATGTTTCGTTGTTTCAGTTTTGTGTGTGTTGAAGTCTACGTTTGTTGGTTGTATCGTTTAAGACTATGTTTGTTGTGTAAGACTAAATTTGATGCACTCTTTTCTCTACCCCAGGCGGGAGTTTTTAACGAGGCATCAATTATTAATGAATAACATGTGTGCACTCTTTTCTCTACCCCAGGCGGGAGAGTTTTTAACGAGGCATAACCTTTTTTAAAATGATCAAGGGCTTATCATTTTACTTATTTCTTTTACCCATAGCGGAAACTTATCAACTAAGGTCTATCAATTGGGCGACGTCAGACAATTGAGAAAAAAGTAAGTCTCTTAAAACAAGAGCATTCGGCCACGAATTCATAAGCACAGTCTTAAATTGGATTTAAGCTTGTCCAAACTAAGCACAAGTCTCCACGCGAGCATATTAATGAAATCAAATATGTTGACTTTGATTTCTATGAATAATAACTATGTCAAAAATGAAAATTTGACTAAGTTATGTACACAAAGGCCTTATGATTCCAAAGTAGTTGATTAAGTTTAAATTTTATAACATTTAAAGAGATCTATTCAAGAGTATTTTACTATGTACAGTAAAATGTGAGAGTAACGAGTTCAACTAAATGACGAAGGCGGACCGATTCGGGTGAAAGGTTAGTAAACGTTATTTATGTTAAGTTATATTTGGAAGTTATATGATAACTTGAATAACTAGGTAAAGTTATGCTTATATTTTTTGAGTCATATGATAATCCAGGTGACTAAGTAAGGATATGCTTAGTTATAGAATTAGTTATTGTGATAGTTGTTTGGGTGAGTAAGGGATAGTGTTATTATAGAAGTTATGACAATTTCAGAAGTTATTATAGTTGATTGGGCGAAACAATTAGATAGAGGGCACTCATGTGAATACTGAAGAAAATTTCATTATGATAAAGGAAATTGTTACATAAGGTAAGGAACGTTGAGTAATTTAAAGCAAAAGAGGCCTGTAGCCTTTTACATTGTCGGTTGAAAGAGAAGGGGCTAACAAACTCAGAGCCTAGATCATTCAGATAGTTTCGCCACCTCCTTCTTTGTTGTTGACATTTCCTTCATCATCTTCTTGGTTTTCTTCTTCCTCTTTTTCTTCTTCTTCATCAACTCTTTCCTCATCCGCGTTATCCGGGCCGATCAATTTGCCATTAACAATGCGGGCGTAAGGGTCTGTTCCCGTCAAGTTGATCGCCAGGTCAGGATTAAGGAAAGTGACTTGAGTAAGTGCTTTAGAAAATCCAGCTTCAAACTGATCCAGAACGGAAATTTTCAAGTCAGCGATTTCGGTTTTCATCTGGGAATTTTCTTCAAGCATTTGATTATGCACAGTAGTCAATTGAGCGCAGTCAGCCTTGATTTTTTCATTTTCCTCATTCAAGGTTTGGAGGGTAGCATTGTTTTCATCAGAGGTTTTCTTCATTTTTTCCAACTCTAAAGCCAAATCCGCGGCTTTCTTTTCATTCGCCTTGTTCGACTTGTCCAGCAACTTGAGTGTAGCTTTCATTTTTCCAATTTCTTTTTCCTTCTCTTCAACAAGTTTGGCTGAAGCAAGACCATCGAATCCGGCTGATTCAAGGTCGATCATCTTGGAGATAGCAGCAATCTCCAAGCCCTTTGTCATCATGGCTTGACAAGCTTCCTTCAAACCTAGTTTCCTCATCTTATCACGGTCCGCCTCGAACACCAGATTTGTTTCCACCAGGGAGTTGAAATCAATTTTGGAGTCCCAAATTGAAGTTACATCATCCGAGGATAATTCCTCAAACTCTTTCAGCAAGTTTTTCCAGCAAACGGGTGGGGTGCTTGATGAACAGCCTTTGTTCGCCAATGCAGATTCGCCTTTGCCCATGAACTTCTCCAGTGAGGTTTGGTTCGAGGCTTTGCTTTTGATAGAAGTAGGATCTTCATTCTTCTTTTTCTTTTTTGCGGGGCGGCCTGATTCAGTACCAGAGTGGCTGGTGCCATGTTCGTCCACCGACTTCGCGGGGTTCCTTTTTTCGCGAGCAGCCTGTTGTTTGCGGCGAAATCGAAGGATGTCTTCTTCAGTTAGGCGAGCCATTGTTCCTGCAAAAGAGTGAACAAGAGTTAGAACTTGGTAAAGTTTTCTTATGTAATTTAAGGAAGGGGCGAAACATGTTAGAATGCCTTACCAACGTATTTTTCAACTGCATTTTTAGAGAGAGCAACCATAAAATCTGTAAGGTTTAAGCCTAGGCCAGATAGAAATTTGCAATCTACTAATTCCTCGGGGGTAAGAGCATCATCGGGAATTTTGATGATGCTCTCGTATTGGTTCGTCCAATAGAAAGGAAATTTTGGGCTTCCATCGGCAAAGTAAAATATGTCTTTGCAAGCATCAGATTCGCGAAGTTTGAAAAATTTACCTTTGAAGTGTTTGTAATGGCTTTTATACAGGGTGAACAATCCTAGACCCCTAGCGGTGGCGAGTGAGACATATTCGCCCTTCACATTTCGTCCACATGTTTCAAAGAAGTAAAAAAATTTGTTGCTGGTAGGTATGATGTGTAAGGTTTGACACAGGACTTCAAAAGCTTTTAAGTAAGCCCAGGCATTACCATGGAGTTGAGTGGGGGCAACGTTCAAAAGGGTTAGAACCGAGCAGGTAAAGTCAGAGAATGGCAAATCATACTTTCGATCGGAGAACAGGCTTTCGAATAAGTAAGTAAAGTTTCGCCCTTGACCATCTGTTTTCCCGAAACAACATGGTTCATCAGGGGCGCAGGGAATTATGTCTAGGTGGGCATCTAGGCCGTCTTTCCTAAAATTATATTTAGTGACTAAGTCGATGACAGCTTTTGGGGTGCAAATCTTAGAAAATTGTTTTTTAATTTTACTAGAAACCCATAGAGAATCAGCAGGAGATGGAATGGTGGAGGCAGAAGCTTCCTTACGAGTACGTTTGGTAGTCATTTTCAAAGGATTCCTGAAAGGAAGAGTTTCAAAGTGTGAGAAGAAGAGAAAAAATAGTTTGAATTTCTGGGTGGAAATGCCAAACTTTGATTTTCTGGGTAGAAAGGTAGAACATTGTGTTGAGTTTCTGGGTTTAGTAGAGTAAGTTGTTCATGTGAGGCTAAAGTTTTAAAAACAAAAAAGAAATGTAGAAATTAGAAAGGAGAAGAGGATGAGGTTTACCTGCGAAGGAGGGAAGTTTGAGCGATTTCTGGGATTTTGGTGATGAATGCAGTGGGGTCGTCGAACGTTAAGCAAACTTGGTGGAGAAAATAGAAAAATTCTTACCGTTTTGGATGATCGGAGAGGATGATAAGGGTAAGAAAAGTGAAAATGAGAGTGTGAGAGAAGGGTAAGAATTTCGGATCTTATATAGAAAGGGGGAGGGGAGATGAAAAGGTGAATTAAATGGTGAGTAAAGGGACGTGTGTCCTCGCGTGTGGGCTGTGTTCGAGGCAAAAGTTCTGACGTTTGGATCAAAGGGATACGTTGGCTTGAAATTTTTTGAATTTGAAGGGATGTGATTTGTTAAGGGAGAAGTGGTGAGGGTATTATAGTCTAAGGACGTGACGTTTCGAGACTAGGTGCGTTTCAGGAGGAGGTATGATTTTTCGTTTAAGGAGGTATGATTTTTCGTTTAAATTTATAACACTTTATTACATTTATTGCAGCTTTGATGATTGTGTTAGTGGAATTTCAATATATATGATAGTATTGTAGTATCAAGTTCCCAAAAATATGCAGAAGATCTACTTGATGAACTTAAAGCAGGTAAAGCAATAATGATTTCGAAATCTGCCACGGTAAGGGCATGTGAAGTGACAGCTGAGTGGATGTGACAAGATTGGTTCAGCGTGCAAAGATGATATTCATTATGTGTTAGTTAAGATTTATAAATATTTGAATTTACACGCCTTTATTGACATTTTATGTGATGTAAATTGCTGAGGGCTTATCAAAGACACTTTCGCCTTATACTAAGCCTTAGTGTCTTGAGGGCTTGTGGTCTGGTATGGGCTGATCAATATGTATATTACTTAGGCTGACCGAATCATGTATTAAATGGGCCGGGTAACCCATGATCCAACCGGATCAAAACCCAACTATAAATAAAGAAGGACCGCCCAAGCGGCGAGGATCCTATCATTTCACGCATTTTTACTCGCTTTGTTTACTCTCGCTTGCTCTCGATATTGGTTAGCCTTAGTCTGCGGTTCCATACCGGAACAATGCTAATTACCATAAATGTTGACAATAGCTATTGGGTGCTTGCACTTTCCATCCAAATTTTTGCACGGGGAATAGGTCTCTTTGCATTGGAATGAATTATTTGACTTAATTTAATGAGAGTGTTTCTTATAAAAAGGACAAAAAAAAAATTGCCAAAGTGTTTCTTATAAAAAGGACCGGAGGTAGTACTAGTTTGTAACATGAAAGGCATGTTGGTTAAATAAATTCTCTCCCCTAGAGTGACTCATGTAGAATCCAACCGCCATGCCATGTATGAACGTGTTTTTCTTTTATGTGTGGACATTATAGCAGAATGAGAAGAAACCGAGAAGTCACAACTATTAATATAATGACAATGAACAGTGGATAACAGATTTGCTTACATAAGAAATTGAAAATCTTACCATGCGACCTTGAAGGAGGAAAAGTATAATTAATGTATTTAGAGCATCTACATCCACCATACTCACTAAAATATTTACACATCATTTTATTAATTTCCCATAATGTCACATCATCTACCCCATTTTATTAACTTTTTACTCCAACCCAACAACTTTTAAAAGTTTATATAGTGGATCCCACCATCAACATCACATTTGTATATTTTATAATTTATCTACATTTTAATTAATTGTAAGTGCTTGTAATAAATACAAGCTCACCTTTTAAGTCTAGTGTAGAGTATCTATTCCCACATACTCATCTTTGCCATGTTGGAATTGAATATGTACTCCAATGGTAATAGATACTCATATGAGTATGTATTTAACATTAGATACTACCATTAAAGAGGCTCTTAACACTATAACTTGAAGGCTTTCGGTTTTTCCATAGACTGTACACGAAGGGACTCTGTTAGTTACTGGTGATAATAAATTCCGACTTCTGATTGGAAGATACAAATTCAATTTATGGAATCAAGATACATGCGTGTATGCAGCTTTAACTTTTCACATTCATCTCATTTTCATATTCAATTATAAAAACCAACCTGTTAATATTCAGCAATATGCTATTTGTCTAACACACCCTGAATTCGTTTCTTCTATAGAACAGTCTTCAGTCACTTGAGAGAGAATGGCCACAAAATATGAGGGACCTGCAATAGGAATTGATTTAGGCACCACATATTCATGTGTTGCTGTATGGCAGGAGCAGAATGATAGAGCTGAGATCATCCACAATGAGCAAGGAAATAGAACCACTCCCTCTTTTGTTGCTTTCACTGATACCCAAAGGCTGATTGGAGATGCTGCAAAAAATCAGGCTGCCACAAACCCAACCAACACTGTCTTTGGCATTTTGTTTTCTTTTGATCGAGTCTCTCCATTTTCAGTTTTTATCACTGCTCTTTATTTATGATAAAAAAATTATACACGATTTTTTTTTTTGACTTTTGCAGATGCTAAGAGGTTAATTGGTAGGAAATACAGCGATTCAGTTATTCAAGAAGATGTTAAGCTGTGGCCCTTTAAGGTTATTGCTGGTACTGATGACAAACCCATGATTGTTGTTAAGCACAAGGGTGAGGAGAAGAAGCTTGTTCCTGAGGAAATCTCATCCATGGTACTCTCAAAAATGAAGGAGATTGCTGAGGCCTTTTTAGAGTCATCTGTGAAGAATGCAGTGGTTACTGTGCCTGCTTATTTCAATGATGCTCAACGAAAAGCCACCAAAGATGCTGGCACCATTGCTGGCCTGAATGTTATGCGGATAATCAATGAGCCAACTGCTGCAGCTCTTGCATATGGCCTTCAAAAGAGAGCCAATCTTGTTGGTGAGCGGAATGTTTTCATCTTTGATCTTGGTGGCGGCACTTTTGATGTTTCTCTTTTGACAATAAAAGATGATAACTTTGAAGTGAAGGCCACTTCTGGGGATACTCACCTCGGAGGAGAGGACTTCGATAACAGAATGGTTGACCATTTTGTGAAGGAGTTCAAGAGGAAGAACAAAGTGGATCTTGTTGGGGAAAGATGGCAAATAATAGAATCTGACAACAATTAGCGGAAGCTCCTGGATCGATTTTTCCCCTGCGTGCAATTAAAATAGGCTACAAACAAACAACTCAGACAACAATTAGTAAGCACAGAACAGAACAAATAAAATGCAAGAGACACTAGAATTATTTTAACGTGGGGAAAACCCTCAAAGAGGTAAAAACCCCACGGGACCAAGCTAGTAAAATTCTCCACTAATAAATTAATGGGATACACCACAGGTCTTCCGGGAGCCACCAGGGATCAACAAAACAATTACAATCTTCACCAATAAGGTGGATAACAACAGAGTAAATTTTACCCCAATGATACACTGAAACAGTACAAAGAGAAGACAAAACACCAAAAAAAAAAATACTAATATTACCAGCACATTGACAGGATTCACATACTGTAATCTCACTCAAATCAGAGCACCTTTGCTGTATGTATCACTCCTCTGCGAATGGACCAGTCTTCTCCTCTCTGTCACTCACTGTTTCGTTCCTTTTTTGTTTTTCTTGCGAGGCTTCTTTTCTCTCTCTCGCTTCCTGTGTCTCTATCTCTTGTGTATGATGTGCTTCACCAATTCTCTATTTATAGAGAATTCTAGTCTTCTCTAACGGTACCATTCTAACGGTACATTCAGAGGGTAATCAATTCCTTGCTTTTCCAAGGATTCTTTTCTTCCCACATGAACGTTAGCAATTCAATTCTCAATCTAGAGAATTTTTCCTTCACACCACATAAGCACCGTCCAAATTCTTCAATTCCATTTTTTTTCCTTTTTAATATATCCAAGTGGGCTCACTTATTGGTGACCCACACAACAATTCTCCCCCTCACCAATCAAGTGAGGCCATAGGCAACCAAACCTGCTTTCTTTCTACAAGTAGAAAACTTCTCCATAGGTAAGGCCTTTGTCATCATATCTGAACCATTCTCATCAGTATGAATTTTCTCTAATGAAAATTGCTTCATCTCCAGCGCATCACGTATCTAATGATACCGAACTTCAATATGCTTCGACCTTGAATGAAAAGTCGAGTTCTTGCTGAGATGGATTGCACTCTGACTGTCACAGTATAAGACAAATTTCTCCTGAGAGAGACCCAACTCTTGTAGGAATTTCTACATCCACAAGAGTTCCTTTGCAGCTTCTGTTGTAGCAATATACTCTGCTTCTGTAGTAGACAAAGCAACACATTTTTGCAATCTGGATTGCCATGAAACTGCACCTCCTGCAAAAGTCATCATATATCCAGAAGTAGACTTCCTGGAATCAACATCACCAGCCATATCTGCATCTGTGAAACCATCTAACACAGGCTTACCACTTCCAAAGCACAAACAGACTTTAGAAGTACCTTTGAGATACCTGAGTATCCACTTTACAGCTTGCCAATGCTCTTTACCAGGATTAGAGAGGAAACGACTGACCACTCCAACTGCATGAGCAATATCTGGTCGTGTGCACACCATCGCATACATTAAACTGCCAACCGCAGATGCATACGGAATTTTCTGCATTTCTTCTTTATCTTCCTCACTTGTAGGACACTGTAGAGAGCTTAACTTGAAGTGACCTGCAAGTGGTGTTCCAACTGATTTGGAAGTCCCCATATTAAACCTCTCCAATACCTTCTCTATGTACTTTTGCTGTGATAACCATAATTTGCCATTCTTCCTGTCACGGATAATTCTCATGCCAAGGATTTGCTTTGCAGGACCCAAATCCTTCATTGCAAAGGATTTACTCAACTCTCTTTTAAGATTTTCAATCTCTCTCATGTCATGACCAACAATCAACATGTCATCGACATAAAGCAAGAGAATAATAAATTTATCATCAGAAAATTTCTTCACAAATACACAATGATCAGAAGAGGTTTTAACATACCCGTGATCCACCATGAAGGAATCAAATTTCTTATACCATTGCCTCGGAGCTTGTTTAAGACCATACAAGCTCTTTTTCAGTCTGCAGACAAACTTCTCTTTTCCTTTGACTGTGAAACCTTCAGGCTGCTCCATATATATTTCTTCCTCCAAATCACCATGGAGAAAAGCGGTCTTCACATCAAGTTGCTCAACCTCTAAATTCAAACTGGCTGCCAAACCAAGTACAACTCTGATTGAAGACATCTTGACCACAGGCGAGAATATTTCTTCAAAATCAACACCTTTCTTCTGACTGAAGCCTTTCACAACTAACCTTGCCTTGTATCTTGGCTGTGAGCTATTTTCTTCTGATTTCAACTTAAACACCCACTTGTTCTTGAGTGCTTTCTTACCATGCGGCAGCTTCACTAACTCAAAAGTGTGGTTCTCATGCAAGGATTTCATCTCTTCTTGCATGGCTTTGGTCCACTTCTCTTTCTCTTCATGTGACATAGCTTCTTCGTAGCATTCTGGTTCTCCCCCGTCAGTTAGCATCACATACTCATGAGGAGAATATCTTTGTGAAGGATGACGATCTCTAGTCGATCTTCTCACGAGAGGCTCTGGAGATTGTTGTGGTGGATTTTGCTCAACTGGTTCATCAACCTGGGGCTCAGGAACATCAACTGCATTGTTCACATCTGCATTCACATCTCCCCCGTCACTAGTGACTCTGGCAGGAGGCTCTGACTCAACATCAATGTACCTGTGAACAACTTGTTTCTGCTTCTCATTCTTGTCAATATCTTCAATGGTCTGGTCTTCAAGAAAAACAGCATCTCTGCTTCTAATAACTTTCTTGTCAACTGGATCCCAAAACCTGTAACCAAAATCATCACGACCATAACCTAAGAAGATACATTGTTTAGACTTACCATCAAGCTTGGATCTCTCATCTCTGGGAGTATGAACAAATGTCTTGCAGCCAAATACTCTCAAATGTTTGTATGAGACATCTTTCCCTCGCCATACCCTCTCAGGAACATTGCCATCAAGAGGAATTGAAGGAGAAAGGTTGATCAAATCTACTGCAGTTCTCAATGCTTCACCCCAGAAGGATTTAGACAACTTTGCATGAGAGAGCATGCACCTGATTCTGTCATTAATTGTGCGATTCATTCTCTCTGCAATTCCATTATGCTGTGGAATCTTCGGAACTGTCTTCTCAAGCTTGATTCCATGTTCCCTGCAATAATTCTCAAATGGCCCCCTGTACTCACCACCATTATCTGCTCTGACACATTTAAGCAGTTTACCTGTTTCTCTTTCCACACTTGCATGGAAGTGTTTGAACACATCAAGTACCTGGTCTTTGGATTTCAAAACAAAAGCCCACACTTTTCTAGAGTGATCATCAATAAATGTAACATAATATGAATAACCACTAAGGGATTCAGCACCCATAGAGCAAACATCAGTGTGAACTAAATCCAAGATATGTGACCTCCTATGAGGAGGGTGAGTATGGAAAGAAACTCTATGTTGTTTACCAACAATACAATCAGAGCAAGTTTTAAGAGATGTACCTTTCACCGGAAGCAGATTTTTCCTTGCAAGAGTAGCAAGTCCCTTCTCACTCAAGTGACCGAGCCGCTTATGCCATAGCTCCGTAGAACACCCTCAATTGCATTCACTTGAGGTGCTGCCATTTTTGTGGAAGTCCAATAAAGAGTGTTTTTCTTCACTCCTTTTGCTACCACCAAAGTCCCCTTGGTGCACTTCCATTTGCCATCACCAAAGAAATTATGGTAACCTTCTTCATCAAGTACTTGTACAGAAATCAAGTTGAGGCGTATGTCAGGAATGTGTCTGACGTTCTTCAAGTGCAGCTTGCATCCAATATTAGTTTCTACCCATATATCTCCAATGCCAGCAATCTTGCTCACCCCTTGATTACCCATCTTCACCTGCCCAAAGTCTCCAGCAGTGTATGATGTAAAATACTCACGATGAGGAGTAACATGAAATGAGGCAGCAGAATCAACAACCCATTCATTATCTTGGCATGTGAGATTAACATAATCATCTTGAAAAACAGCAACAACTTCACCATCAGATACAACTGCAACAGTCTCTTTATCTTCTTTCTTATCATCGCCTCTTTCCCATGATTTACCTCTTTTCTGAAATCTGCATTCTCTTTGCATGTGTCCCATTCTATTACAATTGAAGCACTTGATGTCTTTTCTGGTCCTTGAACTTCCTCTTGACTTGCTCCGGTCATATGATTTATGAAAATTTCTATGTTGGCTTCTCCCCCGTGACTCAACAAATAAAGCTTCTGTATGAGCCGATGAACTAGACATCTCGTGTCCCTTTCTCCTGATTTCTTCATTCAGAAGAGCTTCTTTAACAGTGCTAAGACTCATCTTTCCATTGGTGGAGTTACTCAGAGATACCACCAATGTCTCCCAACCGTCTGGTAATGAACTAAGCAACAACAGTGCAAGTAGCTCATCAGATAAGTCAATCTCTATTGTGGTCAACTGATTCACAATATTCTGGAAACTGCTCATATGCTCAGCAACTGAAGAACCATCCTTGTACTTCAGATTCACCAATCTTCGGAATAGAAATACCTTGTTCTGTGCATTTTTGGACTCAAACATGTCCTTCAATTTCTTCCATAAACTGTGAGCATTAGTCTCACTAGCCACATGATGATAGATACTTTGATCTATCCACTGCCTGATCATACCAATAGTTTTCCTGTTTGCCTTTGTCCAATCTGCATCAGATTTATCTGCTGGTTTAGTGCCATTTCCGTCAATGGGATCATACAAGTCTTTACAGAACAGCAAGTCTTCCATTCGGGATTTCCACATGGAATAATTGGAAGAATCCAATTTCAGCATAGTACCAGCAACATCACCTTCACCCATTTTAAGAGCACCAAACAGAACTCCAACCGGAGCTCTGATACCAGTTGTTGGGGAAAGATGGCAAATAATAGAATCTGACAACAATTAGCGGAAGCTCCTAGATCGACTTTTCCCCTGCGTGCAATTAAAATAGGCTACAAACAAACAACTCAGGCAACAATTAGTAAGCACAGAACAGAACAAATAAAATGCAAGAGACACTAGAATTATTTTAACGTGGGGAAAACCCTCAAAGAGGTAAAAACCCCACGGGACCAAGCCAGTAAAATTGTCCACTAATAAATTAATGGGATACACCACAGGTCTTCCTGGAGCCACCAGGGATCAACAAAACAATTACAATCTTCACCAATAAGGTGGATAACAACAGAGTAAATCTTACCCCAATGATACACTGAAACAGTACAAAGAGAAGACAAAACACCAAAAAAAAAAAATACTAATATTAGCAGCACATTGACAGGATTCACACACTGTAATCTCACTCAAATCAGAGCACCTTTGCTGTATCACTCCTCTGCGAATGGACCAGTCTTCTTCTCTCTGTCACTCACTGTTTCGTTCCTTTTTTGTTTTTCTTGCGAGGCTTCTTTTCTCTCTCTCGCTTCCTGTGTCTCTATCTCTTGTGTATGATGTGCTTCACCAATTCTCTATTTATAGAGAATTCTAGTCTTCTCTAACGGTACCATTCTAACGGTACATTCAGAGGGTAATCAATTCCTTGCTTTTCCAAGGATTCTTTTCTTCCCACATGAACGTTAGCAATTCAATTCTCAATCTAGAGAATTTTTCCTTCACACCACATAAGCACTGTCCAAATTCTTCAATTCCTTTTTTTTTCCTTTTTAATATATCCAAGTGGGCTCACTTATTGGTGACCCACACAACAGATCTTAATGGTAACCCAAGAGCCCTGAGGAGGTTAAGAAGTGCCTGTGAGAGAGCTAAAAGGACACTTTCATTTGAGACTGAGACCTCAATTGAACTAGAAGCTATATATCAAGGGATTGACTTCTGTTCATCAATCACTCGTGCCAGGTTTGAGCAACTCATCATTGACCTTTTTTCTAAATGTACGGAGATCGTTGAGAGGTGTCTTAATGATGCTAAGATGGAGAAGAGTAGTGTGCAGGATGTTGTTCTTGTTGGAGGTTCTTCTAGGATTCCCAAAGTGAAGCAACTATTGAAGGATTCTTTCAATGGGAAGGATCTTTGCAAGAGCATTAATCCTGATGAGGCTGTTGCTTATGGTGCAGCTGTTCAGGCTGCTTTGTTGAGTAAAGGTGTTAAGAAAGTTCCAAACTTGATGCTTTTGGATGTTACACCTCTTTCACTTGGAACATCGTTAGAAGGAGATATCATGAGTGTGGTGATTCCTAGGAACACTACCATTCCTGTCAAGAAGACGAATACATACATTACAGTTGAAGATAACCAATCCAGTGTCTTCATTGACGTATATGAGGGTGAGAGAACAAGAGCTAGTGATAACAATATGTTGGGCTTTTTTAATCTTACTGGCATTCCTCTTGCTCCTCGTGGTCATCCTCTTTATGTATGCTTTGCTATTGACGAGAATGGTATTCTAACTGTTTCTGCTGAGGAAAAAATCACCGGTAGTAAGAATGAGATTACCATAACCAATGACAGTGAGAGGCTATCAGCCATAGAAATCAGAAGATTGATTGAAGAAGCTGAGAACTACAGGGCTGAAGATATGAAGTTTAAGAAGAAAGTGAGAGCAATGAATGCTCTAGATGATTACATTTACGATGTGAAAAAACTTATGAAGAACAAGTGTCTCACATCTAAGCTTGCCCCAATGGACCAAATTAAGATCAACTCAGCAATTTTAATGGGTAAAAACTTGCTTGAAGATGCCCAGCAGGAAGAGGCATTAGCATTTGTGGAGTTTTTAAGGGAGCTTAAGAGAATTTCTGAATCTCCTATGGCTAGGATCAGCAATGGTTTGACTGATGAGGGTAGTGATGAGGGTTATTAATAATAGAATTGTAGTCATTTTCTTTGAATGCATTAATTTCAGCTTTCTCATGTTTAACAGCAGTGTTTACGGCAGTTTTACCTTGTAGCTTTGCTCTTCCTTATTTGCTTAACAGCTTAACTAATTGAGAGCATGTTTGGATTGGTGGTGACACAAGGTAAAATTAAAACATGTTAACAAAGAAGCTATACTTTGTAACTTCTTTCCAGAATAGATTATGAGGCTTCTGCTTCTCACAGCAGAATCAAATACGTTATGATAAACCATTTGCCAAATTCATAAATACAAGTCATCACTTAAAATTGTAGTTTTAACTTTTAAGCATGCCTGCTCCTTTACTCATTGTTTGACCAGCAAAGATTTCTTTTATACGTGCAAGTAGAAGCTACTGTCATTGTAGGAATTGAATTGGAAGTTATAAACTTTGTAAACTTTTCCTAAACCAGTATCTTAGGTTGAGAAGATAAGAATTAGGTAACTTCTAATATTGATTTATTTGAAGTTTTGAGCGAGGAGAGAAGCCATGAGGTGGGGGTAGTTAGTGTGGGAGGGGATTGTTGGGGAATGAACACAATTAGCCTTCTGGTGAAAAGTGGTACTGAATTTTGGAGCAATGAATATAATTTGGATTTCTCTGTGCAATTGATTTTACGTAATTAGTGAGTGATGAGCTATGGTATTTCTGATATGCTTCCCCCAATTTTTTTTTTTTGTACATCGGAAGATAAATTGCACCTGCTAGGGATCGATCCCTGGACCTTCCCCTACCCAACCCATATGTCCACCCAGCTCCTACCACTTGTTGGACTACCTCCCCCAAATTTATATTAGCTTTTCTAATTTAGTTTGATTTATAAGCATTAGTTTTACCCTGTGAAGAAGTTTGAATAAGGAAATACAAACTAAATTAATAAGCCTGTTTATGTGGTGATTTAAATGAACTGAAGCTTGTGCCCCCAATTACTTTCTGAAATTGCTCCCCCAATATAAGCTTGTTTAATTCTGTTTGCTCAAGAGCTTTTTTAACCACTTGTTCTGTGCTATTTGTTCTTTCACTAATGGTAGTTATCACAGGCTTTTTTTTTATATTTATATATAAACACGCTTTGTGTAGTGAACACTTTTAACCATCTTATTTTTTCATAATTTTGTTATGTTTTCCCTATTATGATTCTGCATTCATTTACTTAATAAATTTATCAATGAGAGGACAAAGAACAGTCTATCTTGCTGTTGGGTGAAGTATGTGGTGATGAGGTTAGTGAAGATTTTGGGTGAAAATTGAGTTTCTAGATTTTTGACATATTTGAGGAAGAAATGGTGGAGAGAAGATGAAATTCTGGATATTGAGAATTGTAGTTACAATAAGGTTAATTATTTAGTCTTTTCAAAAAAAAATGTTGATTATTTAGTATGTGTGAAGGACATCCGAAGTTTCCTATCTAATAAAAGCTTGTTAGTTATAGGGATAGTAATAGAAACACGTATTCCATATATTTTTGCTATTGAAATCAAATTTTGGAGATTAATAATGATAATTTGTTTTTTTAGGATAATTTGTTTTTAAGTGTACTGGAAAGTTTTTTTTTTTTTTGTGATTTTGATTTTTACAAAAAAACGCATGATTTTAATTATTATTTTTATTTTTTATTAAACATTATGTAAACATGTCACATCAACATCACTTATACACGTGAGAATGTTATATCAGTTTTGATCTGCCACTAGACACCGTCATCGGAGGCAAGCCCTCCTGCAAAGACTAAACGACAAATCCTCCAAACGCAGGGATAAAAGTAAAAAAAAAAAAATGATTCCGGCTATTGACGAATTTGAACTATCTTATAGATACATGGATTAAAATTGATAATGAACCCCAAATTAAATATTAGTTCATAGGCTTAGTTTTTAGCTATTAAAAGTTTGAAACTATGGGAAAAATGAATGCAATTGTTTCTCCTACATGACATAGTATAATTGAATGACACTGTAATATTATTTTACACGGTGCGTCACAATTAAACTCTACAATGTGCACCCATCAGTGTAAGTTTTATGAATAGTTGAATACAAATATCAACTTGATTTCCGTTTAATCAGAAAACATTTATTTTTATTATTGTAGTTAAAATTAAGAAGGGGATCTGACATAGTATGATTAGTATGATTGGATATCAATTTAAAAGAGTGGATCACAATTAATTAAACTCATACAAATAACTTGTGCGTCTATTCTGCTGCTCTGTGACTTGTAGTGCAGTTTTCATTACGTACAACTCAAGCAAGCAAGTAAAGAGGTTTTGGTGTTTATCATGCTATGCTATACTATGCTATGGTTCCTTGTTTCAGGATAGATGGATTGTTGATCACGCAATACTCATTTCCAGAATCAGGAAATGAAAAACATCACAGTCTCATATTCCAGGAAAAAAGAATAAATGCTAGAAATAGAATACTACTCTGTAAGCTAATAATTCTAAAAATTAATTAAAGCTTTTGAACTCACTCACACTGGTAGGTTAGGTAAGCTCATCACAATCAACTTTCACAAAGTAGAAAACAAATCAAAAATGAGAAGATGCATATGATTTTCCTATTACTAAAAATGGAACTACCAGCTCACACTCACTCACTACATTGAAGATAGATAGCAAATGCAGCACACAACAGAGGAATGGAAACAAATCAAACATCGAAATAAAAAGCCACTCACTCTCTTGATTTCACTCTCCCTCAGCCTCTCCAGATCACTCAGTTCTCAAGTAAGTTTTTTTAATCTTCCTCTTTCTTTGTTGATGTCTATGTGTAAGAATGAGAAATTTGTAAGAGATAATAAGAAACTCTGGGGGATTTTAGAATTTTTTAGGTCTGGAGAGAGTAGAGGAAAGGAAACTAAACATTTTTTAGATAAACTTTTGGTTGAACAGGGGAACTGAAAAAATACTAACAATATAACAGTAGCTAATAGTCATAATAGTTGTTACTTAGAGTTCAGTTACTTTTAATTAGTCTGATAATAAGCTTTTACTCTCACTTAAGTAGCAGTTAGTGATTTCATACTCAATGAAAATACTTGCAATTTTCATTTCTATGGTTTACTTTCGTCTTCCCCAATTCGCTTCCTGATATGAAAATAAAGTTTTTTTTTTCTACAATAGAAAACAGAATAAATAAATTAAGAACAGAACAGAAAGCACTAAACAGAAACTATAGTAAGAAGTAGCATCTAATCTAAGTTGATCTTGCAATTTTATTGCCTTTGACAGCTAAAATGAGCAATAAAATTAGGCAATGCAATGGAGGTAAGGGTTTTGAGGTTTATCACTATGTTCATCAGGACCCTTTGGTGAGAAATTCTTCATTTTTATCATAAAATTATATTTTGAATTGTTTTCAAACATTCACATGCATATTCATAATTTCAAATCCTTGCTAGAAGACATATAATTTGGTTATGACTACCTCAACACCTCTCTTTTCAACACTTTTGTGCAACTCTTCAAAAGAATGGATGCCACAGGGATCCATCTCACTAACGGCTGCGACACAAACATGATTATTATTAGTATCTGTATATTGTAATTTGATGTCATATAATTTGGATTTTTTTTCTTCAATTTTTTTATGACATTCTGTTTATATTTTATGAAGGGATTAATGGCCAACAAATATGAGGGACCTGCAATAGGAATTGATTTAGGCACCACCTACTCATGTGTTGCTATATGGCAAGGACAGAACAATCGAGCTGAGATCATTCCCAATGAACAAGGAAACAGAACCACACCTTCCTGTGTTGCTTTCACTGATACCCAAAGATTGATTGGTGATGGTGCAAAAAATCAGGCTGCAATGAATCCATCAAACACTGTCTTTGGTAATTAATTTTCTGTAGTTTTTGTGTCTTGATTTCATTTATGGCTGTTATGTTTTGATCAGAAAAAAATGAATTATACATCAAAGTTGCTTTCACTTTTGCAGATGCTAAGAGGTTGATTGGAAGGAAATATCGTGACTCAGTTGTTCAGGTTGATGTCAAACTCTGGCCCTTCAAGGTCATTGCTGGAACTGATGGCAAACCCACCATTGTTGTTAAGTATAAGGGTAAGGAAAAACGCCTTGTTCCTGAGGAGATCTCATCCATGGTTCTCTCAAAGATGAAGGAGACTGCTGAGGCATTTTTGGTGTCACCTGTGAAGAATGCAGTCATCACTGTGCCTGCTTATTTCAATGACTCTCAGAGAAAAGCCACCAAGGATGCTGGTGCCATTGCTGGCCTCAATGTTATGCGGATAATCAATGAACCAACCGCTGCAGGTCTCGCATATGGCCTTCAGAAGAAATCCAGTTTTGCTGGAAATCGAAATGTGTTCATCTTTGATCTCGGTGGAGGCACTTTTGATGTGTCTATTCTCACTATAAAAGATGATAACTTCGAGGTGAAGGCCATTGCTGGTGACACTCACCTTGGAGGAGAGGACTTCGATAACAGAATGGTGGACCATTTTGTTAAGGAGTTTAAGAGGAAGCACAAGAAGGACATTAGTGGGAGCCCAAGAGCCTTAAGGAGGTTGAGAAATGCGTGTGAGAAAGCAAAAAGGACACTCTCATTCGCTGTAGATACCACCATTGAGGTAGATGCTTTATTTGAGAACACTGACTTGTGTTCAACAATTACTCGCATCAGATTTGAGGAACTGAACATTGATCTCTTTAAGAAGTGTATGGAGATAGTTGAGAGGTGTCTTGAAGACTCTAAGATGGACAAGAGTGACATAGATGATGTTGTTCTTGTTGGTGGTTCTTCTAGGATTCCCAAAGTGCAGCAGCTATTGCAGGATTTTTTCAATGGGAAGGAACTATGCAAGGGCATCTGTCCTGATGAAGCTGTTGCTTATGGTGCAGCTGTGCAAGCTGCTTTGTTGACTGATGGTGTTACGAATGTTCCAAACTTGGTATTGATGGATGTTTCACCACTGTCTCTTGGTATATTTACAAAAGGAAATCTCATGAGTATAGTGGTTCCAAGGAATACCACTATTCCTACAAAGAAGAAACAAAGATACATCACAACTGAAGATAACCAATCCCGTGTCTTGTTTGAGGTTTATGAGGGTGAGAGGACAAGAGCCACTAATAACAATTTGTTAGGCTCTTTTATTCTTTCTGGCCTACCTCGTGCTCCTCGTGGCCTACCCTTAGATGTGTGCTTTTCTATAGACGAAAATGGCATTCTAACTGTTTCTGCTGAGGAAAAAACCACTGGTAGTAGGAATGAGATTACCATTACCAATGGCAAAGGAAGACTATCTTCTCAACAAATTAAGAGAATGATTAAAGAAGCTGATAATTATAAGACTGAAGATTTGAAGTTCAAGAAGAAAGTCGAAGCGGTAAATGCTGTAGATTATTACCTTTACAACATGAAAAAGCTTATGAGGGATGAGAGTGTCAGTTCTAAGCTTCCCCCAGTGGTCCAAGTTAAGATCAGTTCAGCTATCGTAAAGGGTGAAAATTTGCTTGATGGTGGCCAGAAGCAAGAGGCGTTTGTGTTTGTTGACTTATTAAGGGAGCTTAAGAGCATATTTGAACCTGCAATGGCCAAGATCAACAACGGTTGCACTCGTGAGGAGAGTGATGAGGATTATGGAAGCACTACTGGGCCAGCCGAATCGATTGCTACTTCGACCAGGCGCAAGTTGAAGAACAAGCTGAGTTGGTTTAATAATTTTGCTTGAGTTGTTTTTTATGTTTTTAGTTGACATTCCAGAATATTCCACTTAATAGGATTAAGTTACCTCTAGGGCTATCCTTACTTGAAGGAATAGTTCTGGTAGAATAAAGTTGTAGTATATGTTAGATTTTTTAACAAAAAAACTACCAGTAGTAAGTTAGAGCCACCAAGACAAATGAATGATATTTACTGCGCCTAAAGCAAGAGGAGTGTTAATTGTATGCTTCAGGGCTGCAACTAAGTACAGTTAAATAAGTTTGTTACTGTTTATGGCTTTAATCATGAAAATAGTGGTATTGGTTGCTTAATCTTGGAGACAATGGTTTAGTGGCCCAATTCAAGGACAAAAACTCTTTTGTTTTTCTAGTTTTGCTTTTACATTATAAATGCAACAGATGGCAAATGAATGGAATGTAGAATTCCTTTGCTGCAACTGTATTTTACTTCTCTTTTCTCTCCATTCAGGCCATAGACTCTTTAATTCCTTGTTTTTCATTTTCACAACCAACAATAACTAACATTCAATAGGTGAAATACATTACATGGTCTTTAGAACCAAAAAATGTTCACACACCTAACTGAGTCCACTATATTACTCCTTTGCCTGTCACCTTCACAAATTTATTTGGAGCATCATTGGAAGTATTTCCAAGTCAAAATGTAAGACAGCGAGAAGAAATGCTGAAAATAGCACAATTTAATGTGCGAACTTTGGATGTGTTTGAAAAAATGTTGAGTGCAATGTGAAAACACTTTCAACTTAATCCAGTCTCAAGTTCCCTTCTCGGTTGAGTGAGTTGCAAAGCCATTAAAGTTGGTTTGTAAAGTGGCTAAAGTTGGGAGGGGGGGTGATGGGGTGGTCAGGAGACATTTTGGATGTATTTGATGTGATGTGAAAGATTTACTTAGGGATCAAACTCAAATTTTCTTCACGGATTATACTTTGGTGTCTTTATTACTAGTTCAAGAAGCTTTGCTTTTTAATTTATTAATTAATGTCTTAATGACATGGTCCAAGCTCAGTGTTTCTTTATTTGCAGCAAGCTGGAAACTAGAATGGGAAGAGGTAGACAAGGCAACCTACTTGAATCATTTCATGTTGATTAGAATTGAAGTAGGCACCTCATATTTTGCTGCAAAGAAATCTTTGCATGAACTAAATTGTTTCTAAAATGTCTCCTCTTTTTATCTATCAAGTGAAAAAAGTGAGGAAACCAAAATGGCATGGGAGAACTTGCACAAGGGAAAAGCTAAGGTACTAGAGTTTACTTCCTACTGATTTCTTAATTTAAAGAATACCATATAAGGATCTTGATAAAAATGTTTAATATGATTTTGGAAGTTACCATTTCAAATCATTTGAGTTGTTATAGCCATTTTATAATAAATATTTTCATTGAGAGTTCTATTTTTGGGATTCACCCTTCGTTCTATGCGCTCAAGTTGCTGAATTTCATAGTTGGTTGTAGAAAACATTGGCAAGGTATCACGCATGTGAAGAAGGCATTAGAGCATCTCCAATGCAAGGTTCTTAGTTCTGTAGTCCTTAATTTTTTTTGTCATCCATAATAAGCTAACTGACCACTCTCTTTATAATTTTTTACAGTAAAAATGAGTCAAAATAATCTGTGAAATTTTGTACAAATAATAATGATCCAATTTAGAGAAAAAGATGCCAAAGCAATCTTCACTAATCTTAAATTTTTATAATCAAACTCTGATGAATGTCCTGGTTCAGAGAATAACTTTTCAACAACTAAGACGTACATGAATGTTAAATAAATTATATATCTTTCCTCATGAACTATTCAAGTAGAATTGAAGATAGAATTTTTCTTCCAATGAGCCCAATAGACATGTCTGTGAAATTTTTTTTATAGCAGGATAATAGAGACTGAGAAGTCATAGAACTACTACTACTAAATTACTAACATCTAGATAAACTCATAAACATAAGGAAATTGAACAGGTGATAACAAGTTTCCGTACATGTGAAAAGCTACATTGTGGTCTTGAAGAAGCAAAAGTAATTAATGTATATCACACTATAAATTGAAAGCTTTCAGTTTTTCCATAGAATGAGAGCACCAAGGGACTCTCTTTAATAATGGTGAGTGGAAGATATAAATTCAATTGATGGAATCAAGATACATGCGTGTATAAAAACTAACCATGTCTTCCAAACTCTGAATGGTCCCTTCTGTGGTGCCTCCTCCCAGGCGCAGGTATGGTGCCTCTGCCTATTTGGACCAGTAAGAATGTGACATGTATTAAATGAGGTTGACTTTTCAATTATTCTGAAATGATTTAAAATAATAGGAAATGATTTTCAGAAAATATGGTTTTATAAAAATAAAATGTTTATTAATTTGCTGTCAGGTCCCTCATTTAATTAATTACCACAGTAAAAGTAATTTTGTCAATTGAATTGACATGACTATTCATGTTCCCCTCCTTTGAAAACTGAAACAACATTTATCTTTTCTCCACACTCTCCTCTTTCAAAGGATTCCTGAGTTCTTCTTCTTCTGGAGAGAGACCTATGGAGAGGTCTGCCATCACCAGTCCATTGATAGCGAATATCGTTGTCGTTTGCTGCGTCGTGAAGAACGAGATTCGTTGTTTGCCGACTACACAGTCTCTAGATATAACCATCTTGCTCTCGCATATACTCTCTTCTCTGTTCTGCCGTCAGATTCCGATGACGGCAGAGTTACGGTAGTGGTGGAGTTGGCAAAATAGAGAGAGATTGGCGAGGCTTATTGAAGGTTGTAAGAGAAGGTCTCGACGACGAAGTGGTCGATGGTGGTGGTTTGGACGACGGTGACGAGATCGAGCTCGCGGAGGTGGAAAGATAAAGTGGTTGTTGGCCTCTGTTGTTCGCTGCATTAGGTTTGGGTCGAGTAAGACCTCGTTTTGGACGGAGATGAGGTGATTGCCAGTTAACCCATGGTATGCAATTTCGATTTTCCTTGATACAGATGTTTAGTTTCAAATAAAATTGCCTTGTTTAATAACAACTATTGAAACAGATTTTGATATGAAGAACAAGATTTTGCTTATACATGTGAGATGTGGTCTCATGCTTGATGCACGCAAGTTGTTTGATGATATTCCTGAGAAAGGAGCAAATCTTGAAGGGGCTATGTGGAAATGGATTTCGCAGATGCAATTGGATTCCTACAGGTTTGCTCTCTTAACCTTTACATGTTCAGTTCTTGAATTGTGTTTTTACTTATTTTGTATACATATTCCAATTAGCCTTACTTCTGTGTCTCCTATTATGAGTCTCATGATAGAATTGGGATTTTAAGTCCTAATAAGAAGAGTATACCAGGTAGAGTGCAGTCACACAAATTCCAGTTCAAATAATTGAGAATGATTTGAACTTGTTGAGATTCATAACTTTCACCATGAGACAGATTGTGAAGAAGTTTTGTGAACAATTTTTTCCTGCCAGAATTTATTCATAGCTAGCAAAAATAAGCTCATTGAAACATGCTATAAGACCAGTTTTCAAATTGGTGTTTGGTATGTTAAGGAACATGAGGCGTTTGATCCAGTTTTATTTTTGATTATGATGATTATGTGATGTTGGAAAAATTACAGGTCCATTAGATATGGCGAGCATAATGATATCAGAATCATTGAAGATTCATGTTGCTTGAAGGCTATTATATTTTATAACATTAATAATTCTCCTTTGATTGTTGGATACGACTACCAGTGGGATTTCAAGGAGGCTGTCTCTGATCCTAAAAAGGTTGTGGAATGTTTGAGAAACATCATGGCAAAGGGATCATGCTCTTCTAGTTTCATTTTGATGCACCCATATTTGGAGTACTGTCTTGGCATCCTGCCTTTCTGTGTTGAGTAAATGGATTAAGGAATGCATTTGTTGTAATGGATTAACTAAATGGAAGAAGTGCATTGTCATTCCATATTTGAAAATCTTTCTACAATTGATTCTAAAATCAAAATATATTATGAGAAAAAGCTTCTGAATGCCAGAATTGAATCCAAAAAGAAATAAGCTTATTCAAACATGCTTTGATAAATATTTAAAAATCCTTCTTCAATTGCTAAAGTTATAAGTATGGGGGATTTTGTGGATTTATTATGTTCTATTCATGTATATCAATGTTTTCCTTTAGATTTATTATCTTGATTAAGGTCAAATAATGCATAAAATAGTAAATTATGTGGTTCACATATTGGGGGGTTTGTAGCCAGCAGTAGCCTCAAACTTGTAAATCTGCCTTTAGCATTTAGTGGCGGTTAGAGGCTGCCAGTAATAATAACTCAAAATTATAAATTTGTCTTTGGCATTTGGGGGCGGTTAGAGGCCGCTGGGTAATTAATAACTCGACTATCAGAAACATATTATACGCATTAGTGTACATATATTATAGCATTATTCTCATATTAATATTATAGATATATAATATATATATATATATATATATATATATATAGGGGAATGCTAACTTACTCCCACTTGATTTTGTGAAGGAGTAAGTTAGCAACCAACACCTTTTCTTTTGGACAAAAAACCCAACCCTTTTCCTTTCAAGCCAGTTTTAATTTGAGGGTATTTGTGTAATTTTCGTTTTTAATTCTCAAAAATCAAATTTCTCTCTCCTCCCACTTCCCACTTCCCTAACCCTTCTGCTTCTCTCTTTTCAACAGAGTGAAACGATTTCACTCTTTCTCACTTCCTCCATTATCACTCATTTTTTCATTTCCCACCATTATCATAATATCATATGACAAAAAAAATTTGTAAGAAAAAACAATGGAATCATATACCTTAAGTTCCTTTTCAACTGTGTTCCTTTTTGTTCCCAAACAAAACAACACCAAACAATTGACATGCTTACAAAAAAAAACCAATCAATTCACAATACAAATTAAGAACACCTCTTGGCTTCACTGGTCATTGCGCGTCCTAAAATACTCCCAAATGATAAAACACTGTGATTTCTAGAGAGAGTCCAAAACTAGCACACGACACAAATAAAAAAAATTCAGAAAAGAAGAGAAAAAGAGAAAAAGAGTGGCAAAGCAACTGAACAACGAGAGGAGGCAGCGAGAAAGGTGGGAAGTGGGAGGAGAGAGAAAACGGTTTTGTTTGAATTAAAAAAATTAGAAACAAAAATTACACAATTACCCCAAAATTAAAATTAGCTCGAAAGAAAAAGAGTTGACTTTTTTGTCCAAAGGAAAAAGGTGTTGGTTGCTAATTTACTCATTCACAAAATCAAGTGGGAGTAAGTTAGCATTCCCCATATATATAATGAAATTTGACTTTTGAGCAAAGTACTTGAATAATGGTTTTACTTTTTCGGGAAAGATAGACTCATCGAGTCCTACCTTGCAAAACCAAACTTTAAACCATTGAGGAAACTTTAAAGAGATTCCCTTTTGGAACCAAATGAACCAGGAGTGTTGATAAGGACGGAGATACAAGGCATAGTACCAGGCATCGGTATAATCAAAGTAGTTATAACTAGGCGGGTCGAACTGTCTGGAAAAATGTTTAAAATAATGAAGAGGAGCATTCCAGTCCTGGGGTGTAAGGACTTTAAGGATTTTGATCTTGGAGAAAGCTATTGCTCCTTGTTTATCTTGATTATGTGTGACTTCTATGGAGTCAGAGTCTACTAGAATGAACTCATAAAATAATCTGGTCTTTTTGGGATGTCCAGGGACATAATGAAAGTTGGTAGGAAACAATTGAGTGGCTATTTATTTAGGACTTAAAGAGAAATGTTCTCTTTCTATAATGAGAGATGGCTCACCTTCTGGTTTTTCCAGATATTCGGTTGGCTCGGTTTTGACAGAGGACTTTGAAGGGTTTGTGCTAATACTGTATATTTATTGGTTAATGGAACTAATGAGGTTTTTTGGGGAGGTGTCTTGACAATTTGAGCTGTGGTGAGTTTTTGAGAAGTTTTTGAAGGGGTGGCTGGTATTGAAGATCCAGCAACCTTGATAGGGGTTACTACTATTGCTTTTGATCCTGATGGAGATGATGATGCTGATGAACCCAGTGGGGTCCATATTGATCCTTTGATTTGGGTTTTGTATCACTCATGTTTTCCCTGTAAAAATTCTCTTGTTAGAAAATCTGGAAGGGAGTTACTATCTCCTTTAATATGAGTTATTTCAAAATCAAAGCAAGAAAGTAAAGATTGCCATCTGGCAAAAATGTGTTTTGAAACTAGGTTTTGAACATCCTTTTGTAAAACTGAAGGAGCTGCTTTGCAATCAGTTTTTATCAAAAATCTTTTATTAAAAACATCATCTTGAAATTTTTGAACACATAGGACTATTGAAAGAATTTCTTTTTTGACTGTGGAATACTTCTGTTGAGCTGGGTGCCAAATACCTGAATGGTACCTAACTATTTGTTCTGTTGAAGACTGAGGTTTTAACTGCTTAAGTATCCCACCATATCCTAATTCTGATGCATCGGTTTCTATAATTAATGAAGCATCTGGATCTGGTATTCCTAAACAAGGTAGACTTTGGACTAATCTTTTGACTTCTCTAACACTATGGCTCATTTCTTCAGACCATGGCGGAGAGTTTTTCCTAAGTCTTTTGAACAAAGGGGCACAAATTATCCTTATGTTGGGGATAAAATCTGCTACATAATTAACACAACCTAAAAATCTTTGTAATTGAGTTTTCTCCTTTAATTCATTTGGAAAATTTTTGGCGAATTCTAATGATCTTTGTATTGGGGTAATTTGTCCCTGATGAATTTCATATCCTAAAAATCTGGTTTTTGTTTCAAAGATTTTCATCTTTTTTGCTGAAACTACTAATCCATTCTTCTTAATGATTTCTATAAATTTTTCTAAATGTTGAACATGCTGATCTATGCCTTTTGAAAATACTAAGACATCATCTAGATATACAATGGTAAAGTCCATGTATGGATAGAATATATCATTCATGATGTTTTGATATTCACTAGGTGCATTTTTCAGACCTTGTGGCATTACATTCCATTCATAATGACCAAAAGGGACAACGAAGGCGGTTTTATATCGATCCTCTTCCTTGACCGAAATTTGATAATATCCTGACTTCATATCAAATTTTGAGAATATTGTTGCTTTATGTAATCTTTTAATGAGATCTGTTTTATTAGGCAATGGATATGTTATCCATTTTAATACTTTGTTTAAGGGTTTGTAATTAATGACTAATCTGGGGGCTCCTCTTTCTAACTCAGAAGCATTCATGACATAAAACCCTGTGCAACTCCAAGGAGATTTGGAGTGGCGAATCAGGCCCTTTTTGAGATATTCTCCTATCTCTTCTCTACAATATTTTAAATATTGTTCATTCATTTGAATGGGCCGGGCTTTGGTAGGGATATCTTTTTCATTAAACCCGTCTATGTATGATAATGTTATGGTATGTATTTTTCTGTGATGAAAGGCCATGGGATTTAAATCACATAGATCTTTTTCTATCCGATCTTGAAAATCCTTAATAATCTTTTGAATATTAGATCTCTTGAGCTGTTCCTCTATTTTATAATATTTCATTTCTTTTTGTAAAGAATTGATATGGTTCTTTTTTCTAGAGATCATATTTATTTTGGAGGTGGAGATTTCCTTTAATAAATTTAATTCTTTTACTTGAGGAGGTTTTATAAATGGAAAAGTAATAGTCTTTCCTAAGACTGTTGTGACTATTCCCTTTTCATCTATTTTATCAATAGGGTATAGAAGACAAATGAATGGAGTTCCTAAAATGATTTTTTCCGTCATGTTTTTGACTAGGACAAATGAAGATCTAAAACAAACTTGGCTTTTGCAAATCTTGGCATTTGATAGTTTGTATTGAATATTCATTTTGGATCCATTTGCACTATTGACTCCTTCTTTGGTTTTCTCATAAAATTGAGTGGGGACTAAGCCTTTCTGAATACAATTGATATCTGCGCCACTATCAATAAGGGCTACTATATTGATTCGAAAATCATTATCAATGACTAAAGTTATTTCAGAGTGCCATTTATGGGTTATAACTAAGTTGAGGAGATTAAGATATCTTTCACTGGGTTCTTCTTCTTCTTCTTCATTATGTATTTGCTTTAATCCTGAGGTACTGGCTAAGGTTTCTTGAGATTCTATAATTTTTATCCCAGCTATTTCCATTAATCTGAACTCTAAGCTAAGATCATTTTGCTTTAATTGGTTAACTTCTTCTTTTAATATTTTCACTTCTTCTTGAAGATCTGATAAGGTTATGGTTGGTCTAGGACGAAATCTATTAAAGATTTCCTTCATGCTATTTATTGGAGGACTAATTTCCTTTTTTAAGGTTTCTTCCTTTTTGACCAAAAGATTTAGTTGTTGTAGAAACTCGTCCCTTAAGGGAGAATCCTCCATTTTGTCTATTATAGAGATTAAACTCATAGTTTGATCTTGGGTTAGCATATTGACATTTTGTCCTAAGCATCCTGCACAATCACAGAATCCTGAACTATCTTTGACACATTCTCTTCCTTCTTCTGAAGAGGAATGAGAATCAGATGAGTATTCGACCAGATTTACATCCTGGTCTTCATCTCCTTCATATTCATATTCTGAAGAGTAGTGAGGATCTTCACTATTAATGAGAACACTGATTAGACTATCTTTGAGTTTTTGGTCTAAATCTAATTCATTAATTTTTTGTTGGGTTTTGCATTTGTTTGCATAATGTCCTGGCTTTCCACATTTCCAGCAGACATTTTTCTTTTTATTAGGATTTACAGCTTTTTTGTTTGTAGGTTTTTGAGTAGTAGGACTTTGTTCATAAGGTTTCTTTTGAAATGGTTTTCTCTTTTTATAGCCCTGAGAAGGCTTTGTTTTGGCTCTATTAATCCTTCTAGCTTTTGAACTAGGAGCTTGTAAAGGTTCTACTCCATATTGTTCACAAAAGCTACCTACTTCTTTTCTTGAGATTTGCATATCTCTTTGCATTTTGTTTTGAAGTTTGAAGTCAGTACAAACTTGTATTCCTGTGTGTACTATAGTGTTATGCAATTGTCCAAATGATAGCGAACCAAAATTTACTGGATTTCCTTGATTAAAAAGTGATAAATTATCTAATACCTTTGATTGCATTAATCTAGGTAATCCTGCAATAAAGCGCTCCTTCCAGAAGGCGCTGTTGCCATCTTCTCTTAAGGTTACCTTTGAGAAGAAGGTGTCCTTATACCATCTGTAATCGGACATGGTAGGACAATAGAGATTAGCGAGCAGGCTTGAAGCTCTCTCTCTAAATATGCTAGGATCTCCTATGAAATGAAGTATAATAGTATATATTAATGTTGCTACAGCATCTTCTTCTCCATTTTCTTTTTTCTTTTCTAATATAGTTGATTTATCTTCAGGGGTCATGATGTTGTCCCACCAGCCTCGTAATTGACCAGTGAAGCCATGAGTAATCATTAATGCTGCATTTCTATCGGTGTTATTATGGACTTTATAGGCTGTGGCAGCCATAATCATTTGATGCGTAATATCTAATATATTTTGTTCACTAAAGCCATCGATATTCCATTCATCAAGGCTAGTTCCACTAAAGGTATTTTGAATAAATTCTTTTCTTTCTTCAAACCTCATATCAGAATAGGAAGGTCTTGGATAGTAGGCTCTTGTGTTGTTATCTGGCCCAAACTTTCTAATTTTATTGATATTTAAATCTTTATCCAAATGATTTATTGAAAGCTTGTTTAATTTTTCTTTTAATCTTTCTACACTTCCCGAGAGATTAAAGGAATTAAATTCTTCTTTAGTGTATTGAGGAATTTTGAAAATAGGAGTTTGCAAAGGGTTTCCTAAGGTAAATGATGAAGAAGCTTCTTTGGTTGTAATAGAGGGTTTTTGAACCTCTATTCTTTCTAGCTGCTTTGACATGACTGCTAACATAGTATTTGCAAAGTTTAATTGTTGATGAACTTTGTTAGCTTCTGCCTTATAAGGAGATGCTTCGATCTCATGACCATCTTTTATAACTATTTTCACTCCAGTTTGTGGAGGGTATTCTGAAGTAATAGTGTTATTATCAGGAGTTTTCCAAGTGGTATTTATTTTTGTGATTGGATTGACATTTTTCAAAAAAGGATAATTAAGATTATTTTTAATACAATGGGTTTTGAACCAATCAAAAAAATAGATGTTTGTTTCAGAAACTTCCATTTCCTCATAATATAAGGCCCTAAGAGTTTCAGTTTCTTGTTTACTGTAATTCTTGAAGTACCATAATCTTTTATCTTTATTGTTTTCAGCCATAAAATCTTTTCTAATGAAATCTTTGTCTATTTCAAAACTAGGTTTTACCCTACTTAGCATGTTGGTTTGCGAAGGGGTTGGAGAATAATTACTAGATTCTTCATCTTGATATATGGGTGTTGCTATACTAGGACTAGACGCTGTATCTAATCCTTTAAGCTTTGATGATACAGAAGATCTTGGAAGATCTACTCTGTATAACTGTTGAGGAGATCTAATACTAAATGAGTTTGATCTATTCATTCTTAAAGTGAGATTTGCTCCTTCTTGAAACAATTCTCTTACTTGAGTATTATGAACTTTTGGTTGAGGCAGGGAATTCTTGAATACCCATTCCTCAGGAACTTTACTCATAATTTCTTCATGAGTAAGTTTCTTTGGAACTTGTACTGAAGATCTTTTAAGGTTTGCTTCTAGCATAATGGTTTCTTGTTTGGGTGAAGATCTTAAAGCTTTAAAATTATAATTAATTTTTGAAACTTTATAATATACTCTATATATTATTGAGAAAGGATCACTTTCTTCTTCAAAAATATCCTTGTTTGCTAATAGATCTAATTGTATGGCATTTTTGGTCCAACTATTCTGAAGATTCATAGCATAGTTTGGATAGCAGTTAAAGAAAACAGGACCATCATGAAGGTTTGATTCTAGGACTGCAATTAACGAATCCTGTGGCTTTAATAGCCTCATATCTCTTAACATTACTATTATAGGAGAATTGATTCCTAAACGAAAGTTAGGTTTTGCAGCTACTTGTATTAAGCCTACATGAATGAAGTTAAAACCATTTTTAATGTGTTGATCTAGAACATCTTCATTTAATAATTTTATAGTACTTGTGTGATCAGAACTATGTTGACAACATTCTATGGTAAAAATAGAATCATCTGCTCTATTGAATAAAGTGTGTTGTTTATATATTTCTTTCTTTTTAACTATAGGAATTGACCAATTTTGAAGTGCTCTTTCTATTGAAGCTATTTCTAACTCTTGTTGGGCTACCCTAGAGAGTTCTTGATCTTGGTTACTAGAACCAGAGTTGGATGTTGATGGAATCATGATCTGTTTGTTCTTTCCTAAACTTATTTCACTTAGGGTTTTGATTAATCTGGCCATGTTATCTCTTAAAGGGACTTAAGAATGGTAATGTTTCTTCCCAATCTGGCTGACCAACGGACTCACTACCTCTCAGGTTTTACGGCCGGGACCACTAGACTCCAGGGATACCTCACACTAGATTCTTAAGAACTCTAAGTGATATGAACAAGGTGATTAATAAAAACAGTAAGAAGAAATACAGTTGCAGAAAAACAAAAGATTAGATCCAACAAAAACTAACTACTGATTCCAGAACCCTTCCCTCACGGGAATAGGCTCTGATACCAGGTGTTACGGAAGCTAAAAAACATGATGGAAAAGTACTTACAGAAGAAAGCTTTTATTCAAAGAACTGCAGGGATTACACACATAGAGAGAGAGAGAGAGAGGTAGGTAAGAGAGAGAGAGGTAGGTAAAAACCCGATGCCTCCTACTCTTACTAAGCTACCTATTTATACAAGTTTTGACCATGGTTACTTTCGAAAGTAACTCTGGTTTACATAAAAGTAACTACAGTTAATGAAAAGTAACTTTAATAATGAAAGTGGATAGTAACTTTAATAATGAAAGTGGATTCCTTGTCGGCCAATATTGGAAAGCAGATTCTTTCTTGATCATGATGAGAAGGGCTGATAATGACCTTTTGTCCTTAAGTGTATGGATGATAGTTGATGCCTAAACAGTCATCTTCATTTTCTTGAAGGTAGTTCTGGCTGTTGACTGATGAAGTATCTGAGCCAGACTTCTGACTCATCATATCTATCTTCTTTTGAAATTCTTGGGGAGAGCTTGCTGCGGCTAATTCGGCTATGAGCCTTGATCTTTCTTGGAGAAATGAACTTTCTTGATTGAGACGAGAAACAGGGGTAGTTGACAGCTGTTTCTTGCTTTGTTGAGTAAGCTGATAAGTCTTTATCCAAGCTTCAAGTTTTGTCTGTTGAATTAGAGAGATATTGAATTTTGCCCACCATTTTATTTTAAAAATGCGATAGAGCTGATAGAGTTCTGTATCCTCATAAATTTCTACAGTTCTCCAATCCCAGGTTAAAATCCAAGATATGGCTTGCGAAGCTGTGAACATGAGGAGTTTGTCTTCCATAATGAAATTTGACTTTTGAGCAAAGTACTTGAATAATGGTTTTACTTCTTCGGGAAAGATAGACTCATCAAGTCCTACCTTGCAAAACCAAACTTTAAACCATTGAGGAAACTTTAAAGAGATTCCCTTTTGGAACCAAATGAACCAGGAGTGTTGATAAGGACGGAGATACAAGGCACATATATATATATATATGTATATATATATATATATATATATATATAATACTTGTTTTGGACGTGTGTGTATATATATATAATACTTATACATTTGTGAATTAAAAACGATCATGTTTTATTTTTATTTACATTTTAAGATGAAATAATTTTTATTTAAATCATATTATCCGGGGGTATGCTTATGGGTACCAGTGATGGGAAAGTTTAAGAAAGACCATATTGGGCCTCATAAGAAAGAGTGGGCCCAACATGAGTCCCGATGATGGGGAAGTCGAAGAAATACCTTGTTGGGCCTCATAAGGAAGAGTGGTGTCCCAACATGACTCCCGGTGATGAGGAAGTCGAAGAAAGACCATATTGGGCCTCATAAGGAAGATAGGCCCAACATAAGTCTCAGTGATGGGAAAGTCGAAGAATTACCTTATTGGATCTTATTGGGCCTCATAAGGAAGAGTCGTGGCCCAACATGAGTCCCGGTGATGGAAACGTCAAAGGAAGACCAGATTGGGCTCATAAGGAAGAGTGGCCCAACATGAGTCCCGGTGATGGGGAAGTCAAAGGAAGACCAGATTGGGCCTCATAAGGAAGAGTGGTCCAACATGAGTCCCAATGAAGGGAATGTCGAGAAAAGACCTTATTGAGCCTCATAAGAAAGAGTGGTGGACCAACAAGAGTCTCGTGATGGGGAAGTCGAAGGAATACCATATTGGGCCTCATAAGGAAGAGTAGCCCAACATTTGTCCCAGTGAAGGAAAAGTCGAAGAAAGACCTTACTGGATCTTATTGGGCCTCATAAGGGAGAGTGGTGGCCCAACATGAGTCCTGATATGGGGAAGTCAAAGGAAGACCATATTGGGCCTCACAAGGACTAGTGGCCCAACATGAGTCCCAGTGAAGGGAAGAGTGGTGGCCCAACATGAGTTCCGTAATGGGGAAGTCGAAGGAAGACCATATTGTGCGTCATAAGGAAGAGTGGCCCAACATGAGTCCCGGTGAAGGAAAAGGCGAAGAAAGACCTTATTGGGCCTCATCAGGAAGAGTGGTGGCCCAACATGAGTCCTGATATGGGGAAGTCAAAGGAAGACCATATTGGGCCTCACAAGGACTAGTGGCCCAACATGAGTCCCAGTGAAGGGAAGAGTGGTGGCCCAACATGAGTTCCGTAATGGGGAAGTCGAAGGAAGACCATATTGTGCGTCATAAGGAAGAGTGGCCCAACATGAGTCCCGGTGAAGGGAAAGGCGAAGAAAGACCTTATTTGGCCTCATCAGGAAGAGTGATGCCCAACATGAGTCCCGGTGATTGGAAAGTCGAAAAAAGACCTTATTGGGCCTCATAAGGAAGAGTGGTGGCCCAACATGAGTCCTGATGATGAGAAATTCGAAGAATACCTTATTGGACCTTATTGGGCATCATAAGGAAAGGTGGTGGCCCAACGTAAGTCATAGGGGAACGGATCCTCTCATGTTTATTTTCTCTCAATTTTCTGCAGTGGACATTTGTGGCGGTTTATAGCCGCCACAAGTATTAAAACACCGCCACAAGTGTTGCCAATATTTTTCAACAGCATTTGTGGCGGTCTGATAACATTTTATGGCGGCTAGAAACCGCCACAAATGTCCACTGCAGAAAATTGACAGAAAATAAACATGAGAGGATCCCCACCCAAGTCGTAGTTAGTCATGAACACAATAAATTCAAGTTTTGACAATTAATTAGAAAAATTGTTGCTAGCTTAGTGGTTGTTATAAATGTATGTTTGTTTGGGGGTCACTGGTTCGATTTTTCTTGGCTAACTTTTTTAATGTTAAGAGTTACTCTTTAATTTTTAACCATCTTGCACTATCGTTTCTCACCGGGACTTCCCTATCACGAAACTCCACAAGTTTAAATTTAAATCATATTTGCAATTCTGGGGGTTGTAACGCATGCCAGTGGGGGCTTAAAACCGCCACTAATGCACAAAATGATTTTCACAGATGCACTATAATCAATTGAAATGATTTCCATAAGTATGCATTCTGCAAACCATAAGTCAAACCCTCATCCAACCTCTGCTTTTTCTAATGTAACTTGCATCACTATTAAGCTTTCTTATACATAAACATATAAGTAAAAACATAAGGTTACAATAAAAAACAAAAAAATTGATAGGCAAAGAATATATAAAGGGAGTACAAGGGGTACTCCAACCCATAATACATAGTAAAAGAGATAAATAAGGGTACAAAACTGAAAAGCAAGATAATACAAAAGTACCAATATGAGGCACACCCCCTCCAAACTAAGATTATGAGGCCTTACCCATCTACTATTAAATCACCTTCCAGATTGTGCAGAAAGGCAGGAACAATGCATCTGACTAATTGCCACACTCGAAGAACAGAAAACAACAGGAGGTATGCTTATGCAGCAGAAGCTAAAGCCCACCAAAATGCAATCAACAGCCAATATATCCCACAAAAGCCAAGATCATAATATCGAACGCTATGAAAATTATTTGTCGAGAGAGACTGTCATTGTATCCCTTAACCTGTGAATGACAAAAAATAATTATTTACTATTATTATCGAAAAATAATGACACTATAAATAATTTTAAAATAGTAAAAATTATTCATTCATATGTTCCTTAGGTCAGAGAAGCATGCAAATGGATCTGCAACATATTCACAGAAGCATTTGAGTTGTGTTGGTGATTGGATTGAAGCATACAGGGAAAACCGTGAAAAAACACAAACTTGTGGGAACTCACAGAAGCGGTTTTCAAACATACAAGTCTAGCACATCAAGAAAAAGCACAACCACTTATAGCATGATGTAGTAGGGTGTGAAAACTAATATCTTGCCATCTAATTTTTTAAACTTTGAATTTCATTACAGGCTCTGCTCAGTGCTAATCTTCTATTACTTCAAGTAACAATAAGTCAATAAATATTCCAACCTTCAAAAATAAAGATAATCCAACAAATACATGCATTATTTGCAGAATCTTGTAAAAATACAACTAACATTACTTGACATGGAGTGATGACATAGAGGAAGGAGAAAATCTATTTGGCCTTGCCATGTTCTGCATCAACTAGACGTCGCGAGGAGACCCCCCAGTGATGAGTTACTTTTACATATAGGCTACTTTCATAAAAATGGAACTAAATTATCAACTATGATCTTTGTACCAACATATATTTCCAAAGGAACGAGATTTGAACAAAAAGGTATAAGCTTTAGCTAAATGGAGCTTAATTAACAAAGACAGCATAAACCAAACACAATTTAACACAAGCAGCAAAACAATAATTTAGCTGAAACCCACTAACCAGAAAAAAGGAAAAATACTGAGTTTTGAGACTGCTAAACCTGTCAAAGCAAAATGCCTCTGTAACACAACCTTCATGTTCTCTTTCCTACCTACTTCAATATGTGTATAGAAAAAGCCAAAGCTGCAAACTTTACCTGAGCAAGGTTTCTTCAAAATTGGAAGCTAATTGGAATCCAAACCAAAAACAAAAAAAGGAATTTTCAACCATATGAGAAGAGCCTCGAAGAGTAATGTTCGGGTGACGGCGGGGTGGCCAACGGTCGCCGCATCCTCCATCCAACCACCGTGAACCATATTCAGATTTGAAAAAAAAACACAAACGAACAAAAATTGATTCAGACCCTTACCCAGATTCAGAAACATGCGATATATAGACCCAAATTTGAAAACGAACGACAGCAGCCAAACATCAATTTGAATACACTAAAAAACCCTAAACCCAAACCTAATAATACAACATATACAGAGCAAAAGCACCTTGTTCCTTGGTCGGTGAGTGAGAACCAAAATGGAAGACGGAAAAGATTGAACGAAAATGGTCTCTCCCTTACGAAATACGAAGATTGGAAGATGACGAACTGTGTATTTCAAGCTTCCTCTTTGATCGGTAACACAGAATCAGATCAGATGAAGAATTGAATATGGAGTGTGGAAGTTGAAGAAGCTAGGGTTCAGGATGAAGATGAAGAGCAAGCAACAAGATGAAATCAGAATATGAATAAGCACTTTGATGGTAAAAATTCTCACTCATGGTTAAAGATCAGATGTAACTTTCAAACAATTGCTAAAAGACCCCTCTCAATTTAAAGTAATAATTAATTTTTTATTTTCAAAAAACATATGAAATTTGAAGGAAAAAGGAAAATCTGAAAAAAATAATACACATGGCAATTTCTTATTCGCTAATGACCTTGGAGGCACCACACCCTTAAAAACTGAGAGGCACCACAGAATTTGACACTCTGAATTCATCATTTCATCTATAGAAACAGTATTCGGTCACTTGAGTGAGAATGGCCAAAAAATATGAGGGGCCTGCAATAGGAATTGATTTAGGCACCACATACTCATGTGTTGCTGTTTGGCAGGAAAAGAACAATCGAGCTGAAATCATTCACAATGAACAAGGAAATAAAACCACTCCTTCCTTTGTTGCTTTCACTGATACCCAAAGATTGATTGGTGATGCTGCCAAAAATCAGGCTGCAACAAACCCATCAAATACTATCTTTGGTAATTGGGTTTCTTTTGTTTGTGTCTAAATTTCATTCAGCACTTATTATTTTTTCTCTGCTATTTATTTATCAGAACAAAACAAATTATACATCAACACTGTTTTTACTTTTGCAGATACAAAAAGGTTGATTGGTAGGAAATACAACGATTCTGTTATTCAGGATGATGCTAAGCTGTGGCCCTTTAAGGCCATTGCTGGTATGGATGACAAACCCACCATTGTTGTTAACTACAAGGGTGAGGAAAAACACCTAATTCCTGAGGAAATCTCATCCATGGTTCTCACAAAGATGAAGGAGATTGCTGAGGCATTCTTGGGGTCTACAGTGAAGAATGCAGGTCTCGCATATGGCCTTCAGAAGAAATCTAGTTTTATTGGAAAGCGAAATGTTTTCATCTTTGATCTCGGGGGTGGCACTTTTGATGTGTCTCTTCTTACAATAAAAGATGACAACTTTGAAGTGAAGGCCACTGCTGGTGATACTCACCTTGGTGGGGAGGACTTTGATAACAGAATGGTGGACCATTTTGTCAAGGAGCTCAAGAAGAAGCACAAGAAGGACATAAGTGGTAACCCAAGAGCATTAAGGAGATTGAGAAGTGCTTGTGAGAGGGCAAAAAGGACACTCTCTTTTTCTGTTGACACCACCATTGAGGTGGATGCTTTATATGAGAGCATTGACTTGTGTTCATCAATTACTCGTGCAAGATTTGAGGAACTCAACATGGATCTTTTTACCAAGTGTATGAAAACAGTTGAGAGATGTCTTAATGATTCTAAGATGGATAAGTGTAGTATACATGATGTTGTTCTTGTTGGTGGGTCTTCAAGGATCCCTAAAGTGCTGCAACTATTGCAGGACTTCTTCAATGGAAAGGAACTGTGCAAGGGCATTAACCCTGATGAGGCTGTTGCGTATGGTGCAGCTGTCCAGGTTGCTTTGTTGAGTGAAGGCATTAAAAATGTTCCAAACTTGGGATTGTTGGATGTTACACCTTTATCTCTTGGTATACATAACACAGGAGATATCATGAGTGTGATGATTCCTAGGAACAGTACAATTCCTGTCAAGATGACACATAGATATGTTACATGTTATGATAACCAATCCAGAGTTTTGATTCAGGTTTATGAAGGTGAGAGAACAAGAGCCAGTGATAACAATTTGTTGGGGCTTTTTAATCTTACTGGCATTCCTCCTGCTCCACGCGGTCATCCTCATTATGTGTGCTTTACTATTGATGAAAATGGTATCCTCACTGTTTCGGCTGAGGAAAGAACTACTGGTAATAAGAACGAGATTACCATAACCAATGATAAAGAGAGGCTGTCAGCCATAGAAATCAGAAGATTGATTCTAGAAGCTGAGAATTACAAGGCTGAAGATGTGAAGTTTAAGAAGAAGGCTAGAGCAATGAATGCTCTAGATGATTACATTTACGATGTGAGAAAACTTATGAAGAATAAGTGCCTCACATCTAAGCTTCTCTCAATGGACCAGTTTAAGATCAACTCAGCAATTTTAAAGGGAAAAAAATTGCTTCAAAATGGCCAGCAAGAGGAGGAATTTGTATTTGTGGAGTTTTTAAGGGAGCTTAAGAGCAACTTCGAGTCTTGTATGGCTAGGATCAACAATGGTTTGACTGATGAGGATAGTGATGAGGATTAATTGTTATTAATAAAATTGCAGTTATTTGCTTTGCATGCATCAATTTCAGCTCTCTCATGTTTAGAAGTTGCTTATTTTTCTTCTTGATTAATTGGAGTATTTTCCTTTTTATTTTTGTTATTTTTTATCATAAAATTTCAGTTTAGTAATAATCTCCATTACGTGGTTGGCCATTCAAAATTGATATACACATCACATGTGATGCAAAATTTATGCTAACAATCATGGACGTATCCAGAATTTTCTTGTTGGAGGGCGAAATATAAGACTAAAAAAATCTTCATTGAATATTATATAAACTTTAAATTATAAAAAATTATTTAAATACAAATCTCCATTCTCTTATAGTACTAAATTTACCTATTATTGTATCAACATAAATTTTTTCAGCAATTTCTCTCTCGATATACAACTAATAAATTTCAGAGAAGATCATCTTCAATTTTGTTGCAAAGCCGAAGTCTTATCAACATTCTTTGCATTAAAAGATTGCTCCGTAGATGCAGTTGAAAGATAGAATGTCAAAACAAAACGTAACAATCTAACAACAAGTGGAAATATTATTGTTTTTCCAGTTTCAACTAACTTCTGGTAAAACTTGGATAAACTGGAAATATTTCCTAAATTATGATCTTGGTAAACATCTGAATGATAATGTTTTGTTGGAACGACAAATTTCTCTTTTCTAGTTCGGAAAAATCATCTGCATAAAACTTCTCAACAAGCTTACAAATTTTCTCATTGTCAAATGATTTAAAATTTTCCTTAGAATCTAAAACTGAACTAAGTATGAGAAGTTCCACAACCTCTACATTAAATCTTCTATTTAATTCATATAGTTGCAAATCAATTGCAGAATAAAATACATATATCATATAATGATATTTCATATATCTCCATCTTGTTTCCTATGAAAATCATTACCCATAAATTAAGGGGTTTCATGTCAGGAACTTCAACTTGATGAGTATCACAAAATGTTATAACATCTATATAAAAATACCTATAGTCGTTGAACATTTCAAAATTCTTGGGGGGGCGATGACCCCTGCCTGCCCCCACCTAGATATGCCCCTGCTAAACAGCTAAAATTGATCATAGATTTGATTGTGACTTTTACTATAGTTCTTACCTTTTAGCTCTGCTCTTACTCTTTTGTTTCTTCTTAGCGTAGGTAATTGATAGCATGTTTGGATTGGTGATATCACACAATTCAAAGTACACTAACTCAAGAAGCTACAGAGTGCAGCTCCTACGCGAAAGCGATTATTTGGCTTCTTCTCACAACAGAATCAAATATGGTATGAGTGGGTGAAGATTTGGGCTGTGAATTTGAGCTTTATAAACCATTCCCCAAGTAAATGGAGGATACAAGTTAGCACTTAAAATTGCAGTTTTAAGCATGCCTGCTCCCCTACTCACTGTTTGACCAGAAAAGATTTCATTATCCCTGGAAGTTAGAAATTTTCTAAACTTTTCAATAACAAGTTTCTAGGTTGAAAAGAAAAGCATAATGAGGTAATTGTAATATAGTTAGGTAATTTCTAAGATTTATCTATTTGAATTTGAGGGAGAGAGAGATAGAAGCAATGAGGTGGGGGAAAGTGAGTGTGGGAGGGGAGTGAAGGGTGGTGGTGATGAATGATTTGGATGTAATTAATGTGAAAGGTTTACATCAAACTTATCTTTTGGTGTCTTTGTAATCTTTTGGTGTCTTTGTAACCTTATGGAAAGAAGTAGGCAAGACAACCTACTTGAATCAAGAATTGAGCTAGGAAACTCTTTTTTCTGGCAAGGAACCTTAAATGGCTTAAATATGTTTTAAGTCCAACAATATACATGTAATTTGATTTTACTTCCTGCATTTTAAAACTTGGCAAAACTTTTTAAAATAAGGTCCTTATACTCCTTAGAGCTTCTCCAATGAAGTCCTTATTTTGGGGCCTTAAAATAAGATCCGGATCTTATTAGATCCCACCATTGGAGCTATCCTACATGGCATGAGATCTTAGCAAAAGCTAAGATCCGTGCCTTAGAGCATCTCCAATGGTAGAAACTTATTTTGGGACTTAACTCAATTCTTGTGGGCCCAAATTGCCACATAGGATTTAAGACACTCATAAGGTCTTCATGCACATTTCACTCTAGTGGTTGAGATCTTATTTTACTTTTGTCTGGACCCACAATACCCAATATATTTATATTATTTATTTCCCTCCCTAATTTTCACTTTGATTATGGTATTGAAGGAGAGAAAAAAAAAATATTATATTATTTAAGATCCCACATTTGAGAGTACCTGAGTAAGGCACGGATTTTAGCTTTTGCTAAGATCTCATGCCATGTAGGATAGCTCCAATTGTGGGATCTAATAAGATCCGGATCTTATTTTAAGGTCCCAAAATAAGGTAGCTCAGGTACTCTCAAATGTGGGATCTTAAATAAAATAATATTTTTTTCTCTTTCCTTTAATACCATAGCCAAAGTAAAAATTAGGGAGAGAAATAAATAATATAAATATATTGAGTACCGTGGGTTAAGTCAAAAGTAAAATAAGATCTCAACCACTAGAGTGAAATGTGCATGAAAACCTTATGAGTGTCTTAAATCCTATGTGGCAATTTGGGCCCACAAAAATTAAGTTAAGTCTCAAAATAAGTTCCTAAGAGCAACTCCAATGCTTAGGCTCTTATTTGGGCTTTTATACACTATTCAGCACTATTCTACACTATTCATGTGCCACGTCAGACTTAAGAGCCTGCTAAGAGCCTGAAGCAGATTTTGCTCCAATGCATGGGCTCTTAAATTACTATTACAAGGGTCCCACTGTGTCCCACCATACAACATTAAATAATGATATTTATTTTCACCTAATTTAGATTTAAAATTTAATAGTATATCAATACTTCAACTAGAAATTAATTTAATTATTACTTATACTAATTTAATTTAAAATTAATTTTCCTAAAATTTTAAAAAAAGTACATTGTATTGAATTATAGAAATAAAAGAGAGCCAAACTTGAGAGAGAGAGCCTCATTAAAACCTTACTAGGAAAAGCCCAATTGGGATACAAGCCTAGTGAAGGAAAAAGAGTACAACAATCCCTAAGAGAGACCTTAATACATTACATTAACAAAATAAATACGAAAGGAAATACATGAGAATGAAAAATAAACAACAATACATTTGAAACGAAATACACATCAAGGCGTGAAGATTAAGTTTCATTATTATCGATTTCAGGAAGGTCCCAGATATGCTCCACCAAGTCTGCTTGAAGTTGGCGATGGATTGACTTTTCAATTTGATGTGCTCTCCTTTCCAACATATTTCTAAAAGCGGGAATAGGACCGCTTAATACTTCAGCATCCGATATGTCATTATTGACCTGCTCATAAACAAAATTACCTTTGTACGTGTTGCGCTCATCTTCAACAATCATGTTATGCAATATGATGCAAGCATAGATGATTGACTTCATGTCATTCGGATGCCACCAGCGTGATGGACCACGGACAATCGCAAACCGAGATTGGAGCACTCCGAATGCACGTTCCACGTCCTTTCTTGCTGCTTCTTGTCTTTTGGCAAACTTTTGCTTTTTTTCTCCTTGTGGCATTGGGATGGTCTTCACAAATGTACCCCACTCGGGATAGATACCGTCTGCTAGATAGTATCCCATGTGATACATTGTTTCATTCACTCTAAATTTCACCATGGGAGCAGCTCCACGCAAAACCTCATTAAACACCGGAGATTGGTTTAGCACAGTAATGTCATTATTTGAGCATGCAATGCCAAAAAATGCATGCCAAATCCACAAGTCTTGTGATGCCACTGCTTCAAGCATGATTGTGGGTCTTCCATGATCACCTCGGGTGTATTGACCTTTCCACGCAACTGGACAATTCTTCCATTCCCAATGCATACAATCAATGGAACCTAACATACCTGGAAATCCACGAGACTCCCCCCATTGAAGTAGGCGTGTCATGTCTTCCTCGTTTGGACGCCTCAAGTATTGCCCACCAAATACTTCACACACCTTCTACAAAATTCTTTAAGCACTCAATTGCAGTACTTTCACCAATTCTAACGTATTCATCAACACTGTCAGCAGGTGATCCATACGCTAACATACGAATAGCGGCGGTGCACTTTTGTAATGGTGATAGACCTTGTCTTCCAACTGCATCAACGGACATTAAAAAGTACGGGTTATAAGACCCAAGGGCCTCTACAATTCTGAGGAACACATGCTTTCGCATTCGAAACCTTCGTCGGAAAAGCTCTTCCGTGTATACAGGATTTTCAGAGAAGTAGTCCTTCATCAACCGCTCGTTCCCAGCTTCACGATCTCTCTTTATTACTCTTCTTGTTTTCTTGGGCCTAACGGTGTTGGCATGTTGTTGTTGTTGTTGATAGAACTCCATCTCCTGCTGCATCATATCTTCAACGAACGTGTCATTCATAAAATCCTCCACACATTCGTTGTAAAATGTGTTCCAGTCGGGTAAATTGTTTGGATCCATTATATGGCACAAATGACAAAATATTGGTGTAATTTGATAGGAGGAATACAAGATGAGAGAACGAAAGAACTGTTGAATGTTGAAATGAATGAAATATGGCATGAATAAATAAGAGAAACAACGGTTATATTCCCAACGGCTATATTCCCCAACGACTATATTCCCAACGGCTATATTCCCAACGGCTATATTACCCAACCGCTATATTCCCAACGGCTATATTTCCCAACGGCTATATCCCCAACGGCTATATTCCCCAACCGCTATATTCCCCAACGGCTATATTCCCCAACATTGACATAGTACTTATTACGAAATTTGAATGATAAAATTACGACATTGACAATATACTAATTAAGAAATTAGAATAACGAAATTACAACATTGATTCAGTACACATGAAGAAGCTAGAATAATAAAGTTACAACATTGATGCAATACACATTAAGAAATTGGAAGAATAAAATTACATCACTAATACACATTAAGAAACACAAGAAGATTTAAGACATTCCTAGTTCACTTAAGGCGAAAGCACGTAGTGCGTTATGCGTACGCAACTCCTCATCGTTCATTCCAGATGTGTTCTTGTTAAGGATATCCATATATGCCCGAAAGTTCTCCGCCTTCTTAAATTTGAGTTCTTCCTGTCTCAATTGCAGTTCACTTTGTTTCAGTTGTTGGTCAGCTTGTTGCAAATCTAGTTCTCTGTTCCTTATCTCCCTAAAATTTGCCATCATTTCCATTTTAGCCTTCCCCATGGCTAACACATCAGGGTGAGGAGCAAAAGATAGAGTACTTGACGCAGTATCTGTTGTTTTGGCCTTTCTCTTCTCTGCCTTCTTGCCCTTCGGGCGAGTTGTTGGTGGTGTTGCCTCATATTCGTCGCAATCAATTGATGCACTTGGGTCAGTCGATGTTCCGTCGGCGCCAGCTCCTGACTTCTTTTGTCCCCTTGAATTGGTTTTCATTGATTGTCCCTTCCACTTTGGTTCATCTTTCACCATCCGCCATACATTCTCATGTGTGAAATCTTTTTTATGGTCTACCTGAAATAGGGCATGCGCCTCAGCCATGATATCCTTCTCTGAGTGTCCACTTTTCCAAGGAGTGGTAACTTTGTTGTAGCAACCGGTAAAGAATTGAATATCTTTACTCAATTTTCCAAAACGACATTTCAGCATCTTCCCTGTCCTCGGAGGAGTGTCAAAGTCACGGTACTCATCAAATTGGTCGCGGATCCTATCCCAAAACTTTGCTGCCGTTTGATCAGTTCCCACCGTCGGATCCTTAGAAATGTTGAGCCATGATTGAACAAGAAGTAAATCGTCTTTAACCCTCCATCTGGTGCGTTTCTTTCCAGAAGATTGATCCTCATCTTCAAGATCAATATCATCTAGACCCTCGTGTTGTGTATCATCAGGCGTAGCCTCACATTGTGTATCAGAGACTTTTGAACCAGTGCTACCAGTAGGAGGGGCTTGGCTTTGAAATTGGTATTGTGGTGGATACATGGGGTATTGTGGATTTGTGAAATTTTCATCAGGGTGAAGTGGTTGGTTTTGAGATGTATATGGAAACATTTGGTACTGAGAATTATGAACATTGCCACCGGTGTGAGGCGATTGGTTTTGAGGTGGATATGAAGACATTTGGTATTGAGAATTTTGAAAATTGTCACCGGGGTGATGCGGTTGGTTTTGAGGTGGATATGGAGACATTTGGTGTTGATAATTTTGAAAATTGCCACCGGGGTGATGCGATTGGTTTTGAGGTGGATATGGAGACATTTGGTGTTGAGAAATTTGAAAATTGCCTCGGGTGTGACGCGCTTGGTTGTGAGGAGGAAATGACGGCGTAGGTCGAAACACCTGTGAAGGTTGGTTTCCTTGTTGTAACACCGGCGGAGGTTGAGAACTTTCATTGGTGGGAAGTGTTTGATCATCCAACAAATCATAGTATTGTTGATAATGTTGGTGATCCATTTTGAATTGATGTGTAAAATGATGAAGTGCACACTATATATAATGTATAAAAGCTGAAAATGGGAGAGAAACGGTCTGATAACCGGCCAAACCAGTCAGACAACCTAAAACGGTTAAAAAACCGGCTCCAGCCGGTCAAAACCGGTCTGAAACCGGTCCACAACGGGAGGGTGACCTGCTGGGCAGGTCACCCTATATATAAACCCATCAAGAGCCCCATTTGTGAACCCTAGCCGCCTCTCCCCCTCCCCCCCCCCCTCGAAACCCTCTTCTCCTCCCCTCTTCTCTTCTTCTTCTCCTCCCCTCTTCTCTTCTCTTCTTCTTCTTCTCCCCTCTGAAACCCAACCCACCTCTGCAACCCCACCACCACCACTGAAACCCAACCCACCGAAAGCCTCTTCTTCTTCTTCTCCTCCCCTCTTCTCTTCTTCTCCCCTGCCTCCTCGAAACCCCCTTCCCTTCTTCTCCCCTCTTCTCTTCTTCTTCTCCCCTCTGAAACCCAACCCACCTCTGCAACCCCACCACCACCACTGAAACCCAACCCACCGAAACCCAACCTCACCACTGAAACCCAAAACCCACCTCACCACCACTGAAACCCAAAACCCACCTCACCCCCACCGAAACCCAACCCACATCACCGCCTCAAACACCCACCACCACAGCCAAAATCCACCTCACCGCCCCCAAATCGACTTACCACCACCCAAATCGGAGCCACCAGATCATATCAGGGGAAAGGAAGCCCCTTTTCGCACATTCAAGTCTCCCTTTCAACAAGATCGGACATGCAAGGCTCAGAATTTTTTTTTTTCCTATGTAAATATCAGTTGCAGTGTAAAAGTTTGATTTTGGTTGTAAAGTTTGGATTTTTTTTTAAAAAAATTGATTTTGGTTTTGTTCTTGTGTTAGTTTATTTCAAATCTGTTCTTCTTCTTCTTCCCTTCTACCGTTTCTTCCCTCTGAAAGTAGTTGATGAGGAGCATGTGAGAGAAAATAATCGTTTTTTAATATAAGAGCTCATTAAGCAGGAGCTCTTGCAGAAGAGCCTCTGGACTGTAGCTAAGAGCTTTAAGGCTCTCTCCAATGCAGGGAAAAAATAAGAGCCGGCTCTTAGCAACTCCAGCAGGCCTAAGAGCCCAGCGTTGGAGTTGCTCTAAGATGCTCTGTTTCAAAAAATGTGACTTGGCAAAGGGTCATCACGTCTCTCTAATTGGCATCCAAGCTTCCAATAATGATGCACGAACCATGTTACCGTATCTACCATTGTAAGGCACCTCACTTTTTATGAACCGGAACAAAATGAGAAGTGTGATTAAACATATTTTTTAGCGGTTTCAAATGGTTTAAAACGTAAGTGTCATGACTCATGAGTCATGAGTGGTTTATAGAGTAGAGTGATCAACATATATTTCGAAGCTCTTCATCTCATCAGTTCATTAAATTTTTCCGCTGACATCTTCTACCGTACCAAAAACATCATTCCTAACCACCATTTCCCTTCATATTCTTCAAAATAAAATAAAAATAACCAGAATTATCTTCATCTTCACCCCTTTCCACTTCAATGTCCTCAATCTCCCATTGATGCGCCAGATTCAGAGCCCAGCGAAAATCAAGAGTTTCGCCCAAGCTTGCATCAAAATGGCTTGCATCAACCTCAACGTGGATAACAACACCTGGGCATGGAGCCTTCCATTTCTGATGAGTTTTAAGGTTAACAGATTTAGGGTTACTTGAATTGAATTCCATAAATCTACAAACTCAATTGCTCTATTCAACCCACATTCTCTGTTACTAATTGACTAATCACACCTCTCTTTTGCAGATTTTGTCTAACCAGAACCACATTCCAAGCAAGCAGTACCATATAAGAAATGTTTCTTCACCTTAGCCGGTAAGTTCAATTTCTAGTTTTTGTTTTTGAATGTGAAGATTAAAGCTAAGTAAGCAGATTTAACAGAAAATTTTCCACCCTTTGACCAATTTCAAAACTATTCGATCATTGTTGTGTCTCCAACTAGTCTAAGAGGAATCATTTTAGTTTTTTAAAGCTTCTGCAGCATGAAAATTCACTACAAGAATTAAAGCTTTTACTGACAATCATTTTCGTCACTAAAAGCTTAAAAATCGTCACTATGAGTATTTTATGACAAAAATTTTAATCGTCACTAGTCGTCACTAATACTAGAGTCACTAATACATTAGTGACGATATTTTTAAATGTCACTTATGTTGAATTTTATTGTGACGATAATATTGTCACTAATATTTATATGCAATATTGACAAATTAAAAAGTTGTCACAAATGCACGTACTAATAGTGACCAATTAATCGTCACTAATACTCATTCGATGTCCGAGTTGTAGAATTCATCAGGCATTCAACAGTTGCATGAGAAGGAAACAGAATTAGTTATATTCTTATTGGGATTCTTGAATAAGAAGTAAAATAAATAAGTGTAAAAAGAAGAGCTTCAATAGCTTATAAGTGAAATGACCCATACACGTCTCATGGTCTAATGTGAAAGATGTGGTGTTCTCTACTAATATGGTAAACTCCTCATGCAATGTGGTTAATATATGATATATTCCTAATATCAGCAAAGACACTACTTTTTTATGCTAGATTATACTGCTGCATCAAATTAAATATCAGGTTAACTACTTTTTTATGCTAGATTATACTGCTGTATCAAATTAAATATCAGGTTAACAACGCGCAGTTTCTAGTTGTTTGTCTTTGTTGGATTTTCTTATTTTTACATTGTAAAGATAAAATATACTCTCCAGGGATCAAATCCCTGGACCTTTCCCAACTCAACTCATATGTTCCTTAACTCTTATGATCACTTGAACTATCACTCGGAACGTCTTTGTTGGATTTTTGGATATGAATGTAGACGGAAGGTTTATTATTTGAAAGAGATAATTTTTTCGATCATTGTATGTTCTATCTTTATAGAGCAAATACATAGCTGAAAAATAATAAGTCTAATAATAAAGTAACACTAGTGTTTTTTTACCCGTGCGTTGCACGGGGAATATGTCTGTTGTATTTGATACATTAATCAATTTTTTGATTTTTTTTAAACAACATATGAAATATAAGAGTCTGAAATGCTAAGCAAAGTGGACAAAAAAACTTCTCTTCTAAGCCTGAATAAAATTAAGATAAAATTAATTAATACTCTAAAAATAAATCAAAAATAAATTAAGATAAAATCAAGAAATAAACAACCTAAATCCTAATCAAATCTAAAATTTAAAAATGTATTTTTTTATGAGAATTAATGTGAGAATGACACGTGGATTTTTTTTTATGAGAATTAACGTAAGAATGACACGTCACTAAGAATTAACGTGAGAATGACACGTCACTAAATCAGCCTGATGAGAGTTCTTCTTTTCTAATATATATTGATATTGATGATATTGATATTGATGATTGATATTGATATTGATTGATATTGATATTGATTGATATTGATGATTGGTTGATATTGATATTGATATTGATATTGATATTGATATTGATTGATATTGATATGATAAAATTTTATTTCTAAAATCAAGTAATAAATAGTATCCCAAATAAATTTAAATTTAAATTTAAATGAAAATGTGATTTTGATTTTAGAAATAACTAATATTATCTTGATCTAAAATTAAATCACAACAATATCTTAAAAGACAAACTTGTTTTTTGAAATATATATCTTAAAAGATAAACTAAAACTTAAAAGCGAAACATCTGATCTTGATTACAGCTATTATAAGCACATTATAAAGTGTCTTTTGTGCAGCTGTGACTAGTACTGCAGTTCTCATTAGGCACAACACAAGCAGGTAAAAGGGGTTCGATATTTATCACTATGTATATTGCTATGTTTCCTTCTTCCAATCCTGACTTGGGAATTTTTTCTTCAATCTTTTTTCTGTCATTCAGTTAATAGATCTAATAATGGCCAAAACATATGAGGGACCTGCTATAGGAATTGATTTAGGGACCACGTACTCATGTGTTGCTATATGGGAAGAACAGAACAATCGAGCAGAAATCATTCACAATGAACAAGGAAATAGAACCACGCCTTCCTTGGTTGCTTTCACTGATACCCAAAGATTGATTGGTGATGCTGCTAAAAATCAGGCTGCAACAAACCCATCAAACACTGTCTTTGGTAATTGATTTTCTTCTGTTTTTGTGTCTTTCTTCATTCATGCTTCTAACTTCTAAGCTTTTATCATATAACAAAACAAATTATACATCAATATTGTTCTTACTTTTGCAGATGCAAAGAGGTTGATTGGTAGGAAATACAGTGATTCAGTTGTTCAGGATGATGTTAAGCTCTGGCCTTTTCAGGTCATTGCTGGAACTGATGACAAACCCACTATTGTTGTTAAGTACAAAGGTGAGGAAAAATACCTTGTTCCTGAGGATACCTCATCCATGGTTCTCACAAATATGAAGGAGATTGTTGAGGCCTTTTTGGGATCACCTGTGAAGAATGCAGTTATCACTGTGCCTGCTTATTTCAATGACTCTCAGCGAAAAGCCACCAAAGATGCGGGTGCCATTGCTGGTCTCAACGTGATGAGGATAATCAATGAACCGACCGCTGCAGGTCTTGCATATGGTCTTCAGAAGAAATCTACTTTTGTTGGAAAGCGAAATGTATTCATCTTTGATCTCGGTGGGGGCACATTCGATGTGTCTATTCTCATAATTGAGGATGATAGCTTCGAAGTGAAAGCCACTGCTGGTGATACTCACCTTGGAGGAGAGGACTTTGATAACATACTGGTGGACCATTTTGTTAAGGAGTTTAAGAGGAAGCACAAGAAGGACATTAGTGGGAACCCAAGAGCCTTAAGGAGGTTGAGAAGTGTGTGTGAGAAAGCAAAGAGGACACTCTCATTTGCCAGTGATACCATAATTGAGGTAGATGCTTTGTTTGAGAGCACTGACTTGTTTTCAACAATTACTCGTGCCAAATTTGAGGAGCTGAACATTGATCTCTTTAAGAAGTGTATGGAGATAGTTGAGAGGTGTCTTGAAGACTCTAAGATGGACAAGAGTGACATAGATGATGTTGTACTTGTTGGTGGATCTTCTAGGATTCCCAAAGTTCAGGAACTATTGAAGGATTTTTTCAAAGGTAAGGAACTATGCAAGGGGATCAATCCTGATGAGGCTGTTGCTTATGGTGCAGCTGTGCAAGCTGCTTTGTTGAGTGAATGTGCCATTAAGAATTTTCCGAACTTAGTGCTATTGGATATTACCCCGTTGTCTTTAGGTTGGAGGCTAAAAAGAGATCACATGAGTGTAGTGATTCCTAGGAATACTACCATTCCTATAAAGATGACAAAGGATTATGTTACAGTTGAAGATAACCAATCTATTGTCTTGATTGAGGTTTATGAGGGTGAGAGAACTAGAGCAAGTGATAACAATTTGTTAGGCTCTTTTCATCTTTCTGGCCTCCCTCCTGCTCCTCGTGGCCATCCTATTTATGTATGCTTTGCTATAGATGAAAATGGCATCCTAACTGTTTCTGCTGAGGAAAAAACCACAGGGAATAAGAATGAGACAACTATAACCAATGAAACCAACAGGCTGTCAGCTAAAGAATTCAGAAGAATGATTCAAGAAGCTGAGGATCATGAGGTTGATGATATGAAGTTCAAGAACAAGGTGACAGCAATGAATGATCTTGATCTTTACCTTTACAATATGAACAAAAGTATGAAAGATAAGTGTGTGAGTTCTAAGCTTCCCTCAATGGTCCAAGATAAGATCAATTCAGCTATTGTAAAGGGCAAAAGTTTGCTTGATGATGGCCAGCAGCTAGAGACATCTGTATTTGTTGAGTTTCTAATGGAGCTCAAGAGCATTTTTGAACCTGCTATGGCCAAGAAATCAAATGCTACTAGGACCTGGGGCAAGTTGAAGAAGCTTATATAGTTCGTTTAATAATTGAGTTTGAATTGTTTTTAATGTTTTTAGTACTACTAGCATTTTTTCCTTGTTCTTTATTTTCTTAGTTCTTCTGGATTGTTCTTAGTAGATTAATTAGCTTGATTGGGAATTATTTGCTGCTAGATTATTATTGATATATAAGTATCTTTTTGTTGGTAGTAAAATTGTAGTAATTTTGTTCCTTTTATACTTTTTAATATTTTTGTAGACGGCTTAAGATACACACTACTAGAAAACACGGGATTTAGCGGCGGTTGAATAGCGGCGGTTTATTGAAACCGCCGCTAAATGTTTTACTTTGAGGCGGTTGGGCAACCGATGGGAAATGGAGTCGGTTGTTTTAACTTACTGGCGGTTGAAACCGCCAGAAAATTATTTATAGTTAAAAAAAAAACTAAAAAAACTAAACCTATTATTTCAGATCCAAATCGCACCTCACTCCTCAACCTCACTCTTCACTCATTCATTCTCTCTCTGTTCATTCTCTCTCACTGTCCTCCACCACCGTTCTCCACCACCGTGCTCCGACACCGTTCTTCGCCACCGTTCTCCGCCGTCGCCGTTCTCCGCTCTTTGGCAATCGTCCCTCTCCCTCGGCACCATTGTTCTCCGCCACCTCCGATCTATTCGATCTCCGCCATCGTTCCCCACTGTCGCTGTTCTCCGCTCTTTGGCAAGGCGAGTTTTATTCAATCATCTTTGTTTTCTTCGATTGCAAATCTGAGATAACTCTTTACTTTGATTTCAAATCTGAAAATCATTGATCTCTTCACTTTGATTTCAAATCTGAAAATCTAGGGTTGTGTGTAGTCTGATTTTTGTTAATTTTTGTAGAATCTGAAGAAGTGATGGAATCTGAAGTTGATTCAATCTAAAGTTCCTCTGCAATCGGTATTACCATCTCTCTTTCTTCCTATTTGTTGATTGATACTGTTTGTGACTGTTGCTTGTCTAATGTATTGTTGTGCATGTTTCTCTTGATCTTTAAAGTCACAAGGGATATGAATTTTAGTGAAACTTTGATTCCAATTCGCCCTCTGAATTCATATAGAATCCGTTTTGGATTTGAATTCCTCATTGCACATTGTGTTCTATTTAAAGTCCTAGTGATCTTCTCGCGGGTGAAGTGTCATCAGGTTTCATTTCTGTTATTCTGTTAGATGGTTCTGATCTTTGGCAATTGTATCATATTCTTAAATCTTTTCCCTTTGAAGAAAATGTTCAATTTTGGGGAAATATGAATGCTGGATGGCTGCAACAAGAAAAATACATACCAGCAAGGGATATGAATTTTAACTGTGTAGAGAACATGAGATTTGGTATTGCTGTTTTCATGTAACCAAGTGAAACATATTAGAGGCTGTAGAAAGTGATTTAAGTATAATTATGAGGTTAATAATTGGTTTGATATTAGTGTCTTGATTTGGTACCGAAGATCAACGTTAAAAGCTTGATATTAGCTTGTGGGATTGTTGTCTTGTTCATGACAGCCATATTAACTCTTTGGGACTGCTCTTAGTTTATTAATAGTTTACTGCTCATGTTTCTTAAATTTCAAAATAATAAATAAATTGTATTGGGTGTCTTGGGGAGAGCCATCAAAGCTCCTGCTCTGTTCCAAATGGGTGTTTAGCTTTCTTTTATGTTTTCATTATGTTAAGTTTATATTTACCGAGATGATTAATATAGTATCATTAGATTTTCAAGTTGGTTCTTGTAGTTTGAATGGTTTTAACGACTCTTAGCTATGCTGAGATGCATGGTCTATAGTTTTATAGGTTGATAGTTGTAGTGTTTATGGTTTTTGTAGGATGAATAAAGGTAATATATAGGGTTGAGTCTATACATGCTAATACTGAAATGTTGTAGTTCAAAGCCACATGTTAATTGCATTATAATTGTTGAATCAGTGTTGACTGTATTTTTCTCCAGTCAACACAATGACTATACAGATTTTTCTAATAATCATACAATATGATTGTAAATTAAGTATTATATTATCAATTACATAGGAAGCTAATGAGGATTAGTGAATGCTTTAGTGTTGTTAGTGGAATCTGGATTAGTTTTGACACACATAAGAGTAATTAACTTATGAGAGTGAGCCATATCATCAACAAAGTGACATGCATTGGTCAGATGATAACATCGAAGATCAATTATTCAGGCATGGAGTACTTGTGGAATTTGATTGAGCTTAGAAATTGTTCTTGTTTCTCCATGTTGTTTGTTAGTAATTAACTTCTTTTTCATTATTGTGTTGCTGGTTAGCTTTGACATTTGCTTTTTGTGTTTAGGTTTTTGTAATCAACAAAGTTCCAACTTCATGCTTACAATATGTTACTGTTTTTTTAAGTCAATATGTTACTGTTTTTTTAAGTCAATATGTTACTGTTTTTTAAGTCAATATGCTACTGGTTTTTTTTAAGTCAATATGCTGCTGTTTCTTTATGTTTTGAATCTATAAATGACATTTTGAGGATGATTAGAAGGTCCTTATACTATGGAGTCTGGCATGTTTGAGGATGAGTTTCAAAATGATGGTTCTTTTCTACACGATGAGTTTGAGGATGGTGAGAATTTTGAG